>NC_066579.1:355637565-355941732 GCF_024323335.1 Lathyrus oleraceus
ATCATATACCAAAAATTCACAAAGTTAAGATAAGATGCTCCTTGATCAATAATTATGTATTAAAAATCTTAACAATTTTCTTTCTTGGTTTAGAAATTATAAGATCATAATGAGGCATCATTATTAACCAAAGGAAATATATTATTGTGTGACTTAAAGATATTGGCTACTTGAGTGTCAAGCCATCTACTATCCATTTTAATCTAACCACCAAACTTTCTCCTCATGATGGTAATCCCCTTGCAAATCCTATATCGTATCGCATGCTCGTTTGCAGACACATATATCTCACAAATACCATACCTGATATTTTATTCTCTATGCAACATTTAAGTCAGGTCATTTCCAAGGCTTTTTCTCCTCACTTTACTACAACCACATACATTTTAGAGATATCACAGATCTTTTCCTCGAACAAGAATTTTCTTCCATAGCAATGCACAATTGAAATTACATGGATTTGCTTATTCAGATTGGGCACGGTATTGTGAAACAAAAAAATCTATTAATTGCTATTTTGCTTTCCATGGATCTTCTACTAAAGCCGAATAACGTGCTTTAGCTTCCCCTGCTTGTGAAATTCAATAGATGCATCATCTTCTCTAAGACATTGGCATTGCTCTTTCCAATCCTACTGATCCGCTGTCGCGCGCGGATCAAAACGAGTAATTTTGTTAAAACGTAATACAACGACAATTAAACTCGGATATCATCTCAAGGATTCTTGTTTGTAATAATTAAACGTAATCGAATGGGGGGGGTTGATTTGGTGTTCAATTACAAAAATGCAGAAAATAAGTGATTATGAAAAGTGATTATTTGAATAAGCTGAAACGAATCAACCCACTATATCATCTTCCGACTTATCATTGATCCCTATAAAATTCCAATTCCCTAAACGAGTCTGATCCTATTCGATTACAAAAGCTACTGACAAGCGCAATAACAATTATACGAAGTATGCCCCTGAATTCCGAGTAAAGCAAACGGATTAAAACTATTGCGAATTAAGCAAACGCAATATGATCGAACGCGATAATGCAAAAGCTACACTAATCACGAAATTGATTCAAAAGCAGACAACAATCAAATTAAAGAATTCTATCATGTAAAAACAATTAAATTAAGCAAGTAATTGTGATTATAGATATAATTCAAAGGAACAGATTAATGGAAAATTATAAAAGAACCTCAAAGTGGCATCCGATTACAGTGAATTGATTCTTGGGAAATTAGTTCTCCATAGTCGTTCCTTGCAAGCTCTCAAATTCGTGCATGAATAGTGATTTTTCCGTTCAATTCCTCCTGGTGTCCGGCTGCTAGACCTAGGGGAAAACAAAGACCCGTTTTACAACTCAACTGGGTCGACCCAGCCCACTACAAATGACCTAACAAAAATATAAATTCTAATGCTGTAACTTGAAACGAAATTCTGGAATTTTGAGCTCCGAATCTGACTTCGACTCCAACACGAAAGTCGTAGCTCTCTCTCTTAGCTTTCCGACGATTTTTAGAACACCTCAAACGGATTCCCGGAACTCCAGTTATGATCGTTTCCGCGCAGAATGCTAAAGCTAAAAAATAAGTGCGAAAATTAAATTAAACTAAAAATAAAATAAAATATGAAAACATAATAAAATATAAAAATAAACAAAATAAAATAAAGAAATGCCTAAGTAAAAAGTAGGAGAATTGTGCATAAATATGCACTTATCAAATTCCCCCGGACTTGAACTTTTGCACTCCGAGCAAAATTGAAATAAAACAAAGAAAGCGCACACACATCAATAGCTACTCATTCCAGGCTACAAGTCTTCTTCGGTTAAGTTTGAATTGATAGGTACTAATCTTGCACACTAAGGATATTGTAAGAACACTAATCCACAGTTATGCAGACATAAACCCCCTGAATACACAAATCAACTTGAATCATATTATTATACTAAAGCCTAACTTACTCATCCTTCTTTTGCTCTTTTTCATTCAGGCGCAATCACATTAAGCCCGTTATTTCCACACACTCATAGCAAGGCGACCGGTTAGTGACTCTGATCCTTTTCTGCACGGGGTTCTGGTACTTAAGTGGCATAACCCTTTGCTTACTCACTTGTAGTTGCGGGGGATCGGACCGTAATTCGCCCTACCAAGTTCAGCACCAGAAACCGCTGAACCAACTAACAACGAGTCAAAAACTTTTTTTTTGAAGGTTCTACAACCGTTGGGTTAAGTGACCGGGTGAGGGTCACCAAACTTAGAAGGTGCATTCCTTTATTTTTTTCTCTTTTTTTTTTCTTTTTCGGAACACTCACTTATATTCATCGGCTTCCCTGCGTAGAGTGTGTGTGAGATGGTGCTGACTGCTGAAATAAACTACTCAAGAGCTGTCAGAGAATGAGAATTTAAGGCTAAAACATAATAAAAATTCAACTCAATTTCCATATGCAGGAGACTTACGGTGTTAAAACAATACCGATCTTGTGAATTTTTCTCAAGTCTCCGCAAACTCGACTCAAAGTAATCTATAGCCTAAAACTTTCAAGAAGATGCAATTTTTTTAGAAAGAAAACAAAAACAAAACAAAACAAAGAACAAAAACAAAGAAACTAAAGTATTCCCTCCCCCACACTTAAAATATGCATCGTCCTCAATAAAAGAAACAAACATAAAATAAGAGAGAGAAGAGAGAGGAAAGAACACACCCGAGTAGTCAAGGAGGATAGGTGATCACATAAGCAGCCTTTCCCAAAGAGATATATTCTACATTTTCTTCTTCCAAAGTGGGGTTGTCATGGAATAGCTTTGGGTAATGTCCATTGAACTTGAAATTTTTATTAGTATCTTCGCCTTTTATTCCAGGATCAAAGAATCTTCTAAAAGTAAAAGTGTCAAATGGACACGTGAAGGTGATATGACTTGGAATGTTAGCCAATGTCCAACCAAATGCCTTTTTATGCTTCCTTAAAATCTGCAAAAGCTTATTTTCTTGATCGAAATCAAGGTTAGAAGAGATAATAACAGGGAGTTTCTCATTACTCTCCAAGTAAGCATATTTCAGGTTTTCAGGGAGCTCTTTTAGCTCTAAGGACGGGGGCTGCTCGGTGGATGGAGTGCTTAGGGCAGCCGGGAATGCAAGAGCATCAACTGCAAAAATAAGTTTATTGGTAACAACTTCACCTGTCGGAAATGTATCAGCCTGTAAGGCAGCATCAATCTCAGCATAGACAACACAAACGTTAGTGTCAGTACAATCAGAACATGAATAAATATCATCAAAACCAGAGAGAGATGGAAAATCAAGCGCAAATAGTTCAGAACTAGAGTCATCAACTAATTCAGAAATCAGCTCAATATGAAAAACAGAATGCTCCTCCACATGGTGTTTCATGGCATCAAAAATGCAGAAAATAAGTGATTATGAAAAGTGATTATTTGAATAAGCTGAAACGAATCAACCCACTATATCATCTTCCGCCTTATCATTGATCCCTATAAAATTCCAATTCCCTAAACGAGTCTGATCCTATTCGATTACAAAAGCTACTGACAAGCGCAATAACAATTATACGAAGTATGCCCCTGAATTCCGAGTAAAGCAAACGGATTAAAACTATTGCGAATTAAGCAAACGCAATATGATCGAACGCGATAATGCAAAAGCTACACTAATCACGAAATTGATTCAAAAGCAGACAACAATCAAATTAAAGAATTCTATCATGTAAAAATAATTAAATTAAGCAAGTAATTGTGATTATAGATATAATTCAAAAGAACAGATTAATGGAAAATTATAAAAGAACCTCAAAGTGGCATCCGATTACAGTGAATTGATTCTTGGGAAATTAGTTCTCCATAGTCGTTCCTTGCAAGCTCTCAAATTCGTGCATGAATAGTGATTTTTCCGTTCAATTCCTCCTGGTGTCCGGCTGCTAGACCTAGGGGAAAACAAAGACCCGTTTTACAACTCAACTGGGTCGACCCAGCCCACTACAAATGACCTAACAAAAATATAAATTCTAATGCTGTAACTTGAAACGAAATTCTGGAATTTTGAGCTCCGAATCTGACTTCGACTCCAACACGAAAGTCGTAGCTCTCTCTCTTAGCTTTCCGACGATTTTTAGAACACCTCAAACGGATTCCCGGAACTCCAGTTATGATCGTTTCCGCGCAGAATGCTAAAGCTAAAAAATAAGTGCGAAAATTAAATTAAACTAAAAATAAAATAAAATATGAAAACATAATAAAATATAAAAATAAACAAAATAAAATAAAGAAATGCCTAAGTAAAAAGTAGGAGAATTGTGCATAAATATGCACTTATCAAATTCCCCCGGACTTGAACTTTTGCACTCCGAGCAAAATTGAAATAAAACAAAGAAAGCGCACACACATCAATAGCTACTCATTCCAGGCTACAAGTCTTCTTCGGTTAAGTTTGAATTGATAGGTACTAATCTTGCACACTAAGGATATTGTAAGAACACTAATCCACAGTTATGCAGACATAAACCCCCTGAATACACAAATCAACTTGAATCATATTATTATACTAAAGCCTAACTTACTCATCCTTCTTTTGCTCTTTTTCATTCAGGCGCAATCACATTAAGCCCGTTATTTCCACACACTCATAGCAAGGCGACCGGTTAGTGACTCTGATCCTTTTCTGCACGGGGTTCTGGTACTTAAGTGGCATAACCCTTTGCTTACTCACTTGTAGTTGCGGGGGATCGGACCGTAATTCGCCCTACTAAGTTCAGCACCAGAAACCGCTGAACCAACTAACAACGAGTCAAAAACTTTTTTTTTGAAGGTTCTACAACCGTTGGGTTAAGTGACCGGGTGAGGGTCACCAAACTTAGAAGGTGCATTCCTTTATTTTTTTCTCTTTTTTTTTTCTTTTTCGGAACACTCACTTATATTCATCGGCTTCCCTGCGTAGAGTGTGTGTGAGATGGTGCTGACTGCTGAAATAAACTACTCAAGAGCTGTCAGAGAATGAGAATTTAAGGCTAAAACATAATAAAAATTCAACTCAATTTCCATATGCAGGAGACTTACGGTGTTAAAACAATACCGATCTTGTGAATTTTTCTCAAGTCTCCGCAAACTCGACTCAAAGTAATCTATAGCCTAAAACTTTCAAGAAGATGCAATTTTTTTAGAAAGAAAACAAAAACAAAACAAAACAAAGAACAAAAACAAAGAAACTAAAGTATTCCCTCCCCCACACTTAAAATATGCATCGTCCTCAATGAAAGAAACAAACATAAAATAAGAGAGAGAAGAGAGAGGAAAGAACACACCCGAGTAGTCAAGGAGGATAGGTGATCACATAAGCAGCCTTTCCCAAAGAGATATATTCTACATTTTCTTCTTCCAAAGTGGGGTTGTCATGGAATAGCTTTGGGTAATGTCCATTGAACTTGAAATTTTTATTAGTATCTTCGCCTTTTATTCCAGGATCAAAGAATCTTCTAAAAGTAAAAGTGTCAAATGGACACGTGAAGGTGATATGACTTGGAATGTTAGCCAATGTCCAACCAAATGCCTTTTTATGCTTCCTTAAAATCTGCAAAAGCTTATTTTCTTGATCGAAATCAAGGTTAGAAGAGATAATAACAGGGAGTTTCTCATTACTCTCCAAGTAAGCATATTTCAGGTTTTCAGGGAGCTCTTTTAGCTCTAAGGACGGGGGCTGCTCGGTGGATGGAGTGCTTAGGGCAGCCGGGAATGCAAGAGCATCAACTGCAAAAATAAGTTTATTGGTAACAACTTCACCTGTCGGAAATGTATCAGCCTGTAAGGCAGCATCAATCTCAGCATAGACAACACAAACGTTAGTGTCAGTACAATCAGAACATGAATAAATATCATCAAAACCAGAGAGAGATGGAAAATCAAGCGCAAATAGTTCAGAACTAGAGTCATCAACTAATTCAGAAATCAGCTCAATATGAAAAACAGAATGCTCCTCCACATGGTGTTTCATGGCATCAAAAATGCAGAAAATAAGTGATTATGAAAAGTGATTATTTGAATAAGCTGAAACGAATCAACCCACTATATCATCTTCCGCCTTATCATTGATCCCTATAAAATTCCAATTCCCTAAACGAGTCTGATCCTATTCGATTACAAAAGCTACTGACAAGCGCAATAACAATTATACGAAGTATGCCCCTGAATTCCGAGTAAAGCAAACGGATTAAAACTATTGCGAATTAAGCAAACGCAATATGATCGAACGCGATAATGCAAAAGCTACACTAATCACGAAATTGATTCAAAAGCAGACAACAATCAAATTAAAGAATTCTATCATGTAAAAATAATTAAATTAAGCAAGTAATTGTGATTATAGATATAATTCAAAAGAACAGATTAATGGAAAATTATAAAAGAACCTCAAAGTGGCATCCGATTACAGTGAATTGATTCTTGGGAAATTAGTTCTCCATAGTCGTTCCTTGCAAGCTCTCAAATTCGTGCATGAATAGTGATTTTTCCGTTCAATTCCTCCTGGTGTCCGGCTGCTAGACCTAGGGGAAAACAAAGACCCGTTTTACAACTCAACTGGGTCGACCCAGCCCACTACAAATGACCTAACAAAAATATAAATTCTAATGCTGTAACTTGAAACAAAATTCTGGAATTTTGAGCTCCGAATCTGACTTCGACTCCAACACGAAAGTCGTAGCTCTCTCTCTTAGCTTTCCGGCGATTTTTAGAACACCTCAAACGGATTCCCGGAACTCCAGTTATGATCGTTTCCGCGCAGACTGCTAAAGCTGAAAAATAAATGCGAAAATTAAATTAAACTAAAAATAAAATAAAATATGAAAACATAATAAAATATAAAAATAAACAAAATAAAATAAAGAAATACCTAAGTAAAAAGTAGGAGAATTGTGCATAAATATGCACTTATCACCTACCTCTATCTATTCTAACAACAAGTCTTCCATCTACCTAGCATCAACCCAACATTCCACGAAAAGAATCAGCACACTAATTTTGATTGTCATGTTATTAGAGAGAGAACCAAAGCAAACATGTCCATCTACTTCTTGTCATTAATACTGCTGAATTAGTTGTTCCTTTTTCTAAGCCACTTCATTCAACTTTTTTTATTCTAATTTTTCTATGTTAGGTCTATGCAATCTCCATAGTCCAACTTGAATAGGCGTTAAACATGTACATGTTACTTTCAAGTAACAACTGAGTTGAGTTGATTTACAGTTCATTTTTTTTCTTTTATGGAAGTTCGTTAGTTACTAACTACTTAAGTTAGTTAGAGTTAGTTTCTAACAATTCCTAGTCTTTCTATAAATAGCTAATAACTATGGTATTAAATGTTATGCAAGACTCTTTATTTCCCTTGCTTTCAATCGAAGGAGAATGAACTTTCTTATTCCCCAATCTATTGGTTTAACATGCCACTATTATAAAGAAAACTAATAAATTTTACCAAGGTTAAAAATTTAAAAGTAGTTATTATTTTTTTTGAAAATAAGAGGGTCAACCCAATAAAGAAAATTATACGTGAATCAAACGCGGAGCCGAGGATACATTGTTATCTAAGGAAAGTCACACTCATTCAAATCACACTATAGTTTATACGTGGAAGAGACAATAAAATTACCTTGCTTCTCATTCGACCAAAGGCATAAATCATCTCTAATTTTAAATATATATATATATATATATATATATATATATATATATATATATATATATATATATATATATATATATAATTAGATCAACAAAATTTAATATATTTAGTTAATCTAAAACATATATTTTTATTGATCAAATTTTCTCTTAAATTTAGAATTAGAGTAAGTCTTATTTTCCATGTCTAAAATTATATAATTTAATATGTCAAACTATAAATAGTAGGAATGTGTGTAACATAATTTTCTTATACTACTGCTACATGCTACAGGTATCTGTTATTGCGCCTAATGTTCCAGCTATTTATGAAGCTCATTTTGCAGTTCCAATGGCAGGGTCAGTGTTAAACACAGTGAATATTAGGCTAAATGCCTCCACAGTAGCTTTTCTTCTAAGTCACTGTAATGCATCAGTTCTAATTGTGGATCAAGAGTTTTTTTCATTGGCAGAAGAAGCATTGAAAATATGGTCTAACAAAACAAACACATTCAAGCCTCCAATTTTAATTGTGGTTGGCGATGAAAATTGCGACGCTAAATCACTTAGATACGCGTTGAGCAAAGGCGCCATTGATTACGAGGATTTTCTTCAAAGAGGAGACCCTGAGTACGGTTGGAAAGCGCCCGAAGATGAATGGCAGAGCATTACTTTGGGGTACACGTCTGGAACCACTTCGAATCCGAAGGGAGTGGTACTACATCACCGCGGAGCGTATCTTATGTCTCTTAGTGCAGCAATGGTTTGGGGAATGAATCAAGGAGCTGTTTATCTTTGGACTTTGCCAATGTTTCATTGCAATGGCTGGTGCTATACTTGGACACTTGCAGCTCTCTTTGGAACTAGCATATGTCTCCGCCAGGTAAAACTAATGCGGCCCGATACGAATGGTTTCGTTACAATTTATAACCATTTTGATTAACCAATTGGTTTTACAAAATTTGCAGGTATCTGCGAAGGCCGTATACGAAGCCATTAACAAATACAAAGTGACTCATTTTTGTGCAGCGCCGGTCGTGCTTAATTCGATAATGAATGCCCCGGCTGAAGATACCATACTTCCTTTACCACATGTTGTAGATGTGAATACAGGTGGTGCACCTCCTCCTCCTTCTCTATTGTCCGGCATGTCCAAACTCGGGTTTCGCGTCATGCACAATTACGGTCTTTCAGAAACCTTTGGCCCGTCTGTCTACTGCGCGTGGAATCCAGAGTGGGATTCGCTTCCAGCGGAATCCCAAGCCAGACTCCACGCGAGACAAGGTATTCGCTACATAGCCTTGGAAAACCTCGAAGTAATGAACCCGAAAACAATGCAACCCGTTCCGGCCGATGGCAAAACCATCGGCGAGATCGTGATGCGTGGTAATGTCGTGATGAAAGGCTACTTAAAGAATCCTAAAGCTAATGAAGAGGCTTTTGCGAATGGATGGTTTCATACTGGTGATCTTGCTGTGAAACATGAAGATGGATATATAGAAATTAAAGATAGGTCAAAAGATATTATTATTTCGGGTGGTGAAAATATAAGTAGTGTGGAGATAGAGAATGCTCTATACGCACATCCTGCAATATTGGAGACTTCAGTGGTTGCTAGGCCAGATGAGAAATGGGGTGAGTCTCCATGTGCATTTGTGACATTGAAACCAGGTGTGAGTAGTAGTAATGAAAAGAGGTTTGTTGAGGATATAATGAATTTCTGTAAGGCTAAGATGTCTGCTTATATGGTTCCAAAATCAGTTGTGTTTGGGCCATTACCTAAGACAGCTACTGGGAAGATACAGAAGAATCTGCTGAGGGCTAAGGCTAAGGAGATGGGGGCTGTCATGATGAGCAAGATGTAATCAAAGGTTTTAAAATAACGGTCGCGGTTGCTTTACGATTTCGGTTCGGTAGCGATACTGATTATAATCCTCGCGGTGAAATAATTATAATTTATTCATTATCATAAAAATGGTATCTGACACCTTCAAATACCTTATGTCGCGATCATTTTTGCAATACCGTACCGTTTTTAAAATCTTGGTTGTAATAATAGTAGTAACGGGATTGCTTGATAATAAATAGAAGCTTGTAACTGTTGTTAAAGATAATTTTGATTACATTATTGATAACTTCTTAAAGGCAAATTTTTAAAAGATGTTTGTGTAAAAGGTTTTTGCCTGCTCCTCTGTAATGAATAAGGACAAAAGGGATAACAAATCACAACAGAATAATCAACACGTGGCATATGATCCTCAAATTCAGGAGTTGGGACGTGGAGTGAGAAACAAAATTCCCAACAGAAAATATACCACTGATTTCATTTAAGTAGCTCAATGATTGGTAATGAGTGGTGTGGAATTTAGTGGAAAGAATTGGATTCTCTTCTCCCTATGAGTACTATGCTTTCTAGATCCTTCCTTTAATTTTTCTGTACTTACATTTCTGCAAGTGGAGAACCACAATCATTTTATCATTTACGAAACAATACTTGAAATTTGTACTGTTGCATTGAGAAAATTAGTACAAATTTACCTTAATCGCTGTGTATTGTGTGCATCTATTTTGAACCACAACAATTGGTGCTCTCATTGACCTCCCATGGCTGAGGGTACTCGTATGAAGGGTCTTGAGAACTCCATCGTTGAGATCAACAAAACTTTGCAGCAATTTTTGGAGGATTCGGATCGTCGTCACTCCGAATACACCCAACATCGTCTCATGGACCAAGCCCGTTTGGAACGCGTCGAAAATCAACTGAGTTCGCTCCATTCAACACCGCACCCCGGGAACAAGGGCTCCGTCGTTCCTCCACCACCACAGCACCCGTTTCAGACCTGGAACATCAAGCTTGATTTCCCACGATTTGACGGAACAGAGGTAATGAACTGGATCTTTCGCGATGAACAATTTTTTGATTATTATGCCACACCGGATTTTCACCGCCTTACCATAGCCGCCGTACACATGGAAAAAGATGTAGTGCCATGGTTTCAGATGATTTCACGTAATCATCCCTTTCAGTCGTGGGTTATGTTTACTCAGGCCTTAGAGATGGAATTCGGCTCATCCCCTTATGAATCCCCTAGATTGACCTTGTTCAAACTTACCCAAACATCCACTGTTGCTGACTTTTACTCTGCTTTCACTGTTTTAGCCAATAGAGCCCAAGGACTCAGTCCAGATGCTACCCTAGACTGCTTTGTTAGTGGGCTCAATCCAGAAATCAAACGAGACGTCATAAGCCAAACACCAACCACCATTTCTCGTGCCTTTGCTCTGGCAAGGTTGTTTGAGGATAAATACAACCCACCTCCATGCAAGAACCCACCCCCCACCAATTCCAGACCTTACCATTACCCAGGCCCAAACACTAACCCCAAGCCTACCAATAATGTACCCATTTTACCTAACCCCAAACCACCCAATCCACCACCTAAATCCCATCTAGTCAAAAACATCACCAGAATAGAGATGCAACTTCGCAGATAGAATGGGCTCTGCTATTACTGTGATGATAAGTTCTCTCCCACACACAAATGTCCAAACCGCCATTACTTTCTGTTTCAAGTTGAAGATGATGACACTGCACAGGCCATCGAAAACAATGATTCTGCTATTCCTAACTCATATATTGTTGACGATTCTGAGCATCATCTTTCCTTGAATGCTTTGAATGGGTCACACGGAACGGGTACCATGCGTTTCCAATGGCGTATTCAAGGGGTGGCTATCACGGTGTTATTGAATAGTGGAAGTTCCGATAATTTTTTGCAACCTAGAATTGCAAATTGTCTTCAACTCCCTATTGAATCTACTGCACAATTTCCAGTTTTGGTTGGTAACGAAAATTCTTTAACTACCATGGGGTACATTGCTGATTTACCGGTGGATGTCCAAGGCAATACATTGCACCTACCAGTTTACCTACTCCCTATCACTGGCGCGGATCTGGTACTAGGAGCACCTTGGTTAAAGACATTAGGGCCACACATAGCAGACTACAATGTTTTGTCCATCAAATTTGATGTCAAGGACACATTTATCACCCTTTATGGTGATCAACCTAAAGGTCCAAGACATGCTCAGTTTCATCACATTAAGCGATTGCACAACACTCACTCAATTGAAGCTTCATTTACACTTCAGTTTCAGAAAATTGAGCCTTCTTCCACTGGTGCACCAACTGAATTACATCCGGACCTAGCCACCATTGTTACTACTTTCTCTGATATCTTTGACGAACCAAAGGGCTTACCACCACCGCGGTTTCAGGACCACACTATTCCATTGCTAGAGGGTAGCAACCCGGTCAAAGTGAGGCCTTATCGCTATCTACATAGTCAAAAGGCACAAATAGAGAAGATCGCTGCGGAAATGCTAGAGCAGGGCATTATTCAACCAAGTAATAGCCCTTTCTCTTCACCTGTGTTATTAGTGAAAAAGAAAGATGGTTCATGGCGTTTCTGCACCAATTATCGTGCATTGAATTCCATCACTGTCAAGGACAACTTTCCTATTCCCACTATCGATGAACTACTTGATGAGCTATGTGGAGCACAGTACTTTTCCAAGCTTGATTTACGTTCCGGATATCACCAAATTTTGGTGACCCCAGAAGATCGTCATAAAACGGCCTTTCGAACACACCAAGGACTCTATGAGTGGCTTGTCATGCCTTTTGGACTCTCTAATGCCCCAGCCTCATTTCAAAGCTTAATGAATCACGTGTTTCAAACGCAACTTAGAAGGTCGGTTTTGGTATTCTTTGACGATATTCTTGTCTATAGTCCGACTTGGTCTGCCCATCTTACTCACTTGACTGAAGTTTTGACACTGATGCATCATCATTCCCTCTTCGCAAAGCTATCTAAGTGTTGTTTCGGATTTACTACTGTGGATTATCTTGGTCACACCATCTCTAGTCAAGGTGTGCATGTGGATAAGTCTAAGGTCCAAGCGGTACTTGACTGCCTGTTCCACAAAATCTCAAGCAGTTGCGTGGTTTCTTAGGCCTCTCAGGTTATTACAGACGCTTCATTCGCAATTATGCGACCATAGTTGCTCCTTTAACCACCTTGCTAAAGAAGGATGCTTTTGGTTGGAATTCTTCAGCTGCCACTGCTTTTACTGCACTTAAGCAGGCCATTACTGTTGCCCCTGTTCTGGCTTTACCGGACTTCTCTAAGCCATTTATACTAGGAACTAACGCGTCAAGGACTGGTATAAGTGATATTCTCAGTCAGGAGAAGCATCCCATCGCTTATTTCTCGAAGAAGCTCAGTCATTCGATGCAGCATAAATCTGCGTATGTGAGGGAATTATATGTAGTCACCGAAGTTATGGCTAAGTTTCGGCATTATATTTTAGGCCATAAGTTTATCATTCCAACAGATCAGCAGAGTTTGAAAGATTTAACTTAACAAATGATACAAACACCAGAGCAGTAGAAATGGCTTCACAAATTTCTGGGCTTTGACTTCACCATTGAGTACAAACCCGACAAAGAAAATGTGGCGGCCGACGCCTTATCTCGTTCGTTCTTTATGGCTCTATCAGGTCCAGTTAATCCACTATTACCACTCATATCCACTGCTGACTTATATCAGATTAAGTTACAATGCATCCATGGTTCTTGCCCTGACCCCTCATATCAAGTGAAACAAGATATGCTTTATTGGAAAAACCGTATTGTAGTACCTCAGGTGCCTAGTATCATTCAAGCTATCTTAGAAGAATTCCATTCTTTTTTATTGGGTGGCCATGCTCGTATTGCTCGCACCAAAGGTCGCATCACTTCACACTTCTGGTGGTCTTCTATGTCTAAAGATATTCGCCTATTTGTATCAAAATGTTTGGTCTGCCAACAAGCTAAGACCGCTACTACAGCTCCTGCCGGCTTGCTGCAGCCTTTGCCCATTCCATCACAAATTTGGGAGGATGTCTCCATGGACTTTATCACCGGTCTCCCACCCTTCAATGGCTTTACCGTCATCATGGTGGTTGTAGATCTACTATCCAAATACAGTCATTTTGCTCCATTGAAAGCTGATTTCACCAGTGTTAAAGTTGCTGAATCCTTTCTTCACAATGTAGTGAAATTACATGGTTTTCCCAAGAGTTTGGTGTCCGATAGAGATAAGGTGTTTACAAGTTCCTTTTGGAAACACTTATTCAAGGTGAGTGGTACTACTTTGGCGATGAGTTCCGCTTACCATCCACAATCCGATGGGCAAACCGAGGCAGTCTATAAATACTTGGAAATGTACTTAAGATGTTTCACTGGCCAGGTACCTCAGAAGTGGGCTAAGTTACTTGACTGGGCCAAGTTTTGGTATAATTCGTCGTTTCAGTGTAGCATTGGGATGACACCTTTTCAAGCTGTGTATCGTAGAAAGCCTCCCATGCTACTTAAATACGACAATGTTGTTCCTGTTCCACCTTCACTGCAGACTTTACTGACAGAAAGGGATCATACTATACAATTGCTTAAGGCTAATCTGCATCGCGCTCAACAGGTCATGAAACATTATGCTAACATCAAGAGGAAAATTGTTGAGTTTAAGGTGGGTGATATGATTTTAGTGAAGCTGCAACCATATCGGCAACACTCATTATCCTTACACCAAAATCAGAAACTGGGGTTGAGATATTTTGGTCCATTTCCTATCTTGGAAAGAATTGGTGTTGTGGCTTATAAGGTCTTACTCCCTCCTTCGCCTAAAATCAATCATGTTTTTCACATTGCTAACTTGAAGTTGTGCAAAGGAAATCACTCAAATCAGTATATGCCTCTTCCTCTACTTACCACTGAAACAGGCCCAATACTATGTCCCGAGACTATTTTAGACTCACGAGTGTTACTGCAACAAGGCAAGGAAGTACCACAAGTGTTGGGGCAATGGTTTAACTTATCAGCAGCTGAAGCTACTTGGGAAAATTGGTCAGAATTTTCCTCCAACTATCCTAACTTTAACCTTGAGGACAAGGTTAACTTTAATGGAGGGAGTAATGTAATGAATAAGGACAAAAGGGGTAACAAATCACAACAGAATAATCAACACATGGCATATGATCCTCAAATTCAGGAATTGGGACGTGGAGTGAGAAGCAAAATTCCCAACAGAAAATATACCACTGATTTCATTTTAGTAGCCCAATGATTGGTAATGAGTGGTGTGGAATTTAGTGGAAAAAATTGGATTCTCTTCTCCCTATGAGCACTATGCTTTCTAGATCCTTCCTTTAATTTCTCTGTACTTACATTTCTGCAAGTGGAGAACCACAATCATTTTATCATTTACAAAACAATACTTGAAATTTGTACTGTTGCATTGAGAAAATTAGTACAAATTTACCTTAATCGCTGTGAATTGTGTGCATCTATTTTGAACCATAACAATTGGTGCTCTCATTGACCTCCCATGGTTGAGGGTATTCGTATGAAGGGTCTTGAGAACTCCATCGCTGAGATCAACAAAACTTTGCAGCAATTTTTGGAGGATTCAGATCGTTGTCACTCCGAATACACCCAGCACCGTCTCATGGACCAAGCCCGTTTGGAACGCGTCGAAAATCAACTGAGTTCGCTCCATTCAACACCGCGCCCCGGCAACAAGGGATCCGTCGTTCCTCCACCACCACAGCAGTCGTTTCACACCCGGAACATCAAGCTTGATTTCCCACGATTCGACGGAACAGAGGTAATGAACTGGATCTTTCGCGCTGAACAATTTTTTGATTATTATGCCACACCGGATGTTCACCGCCTTACCATAGCCGCCGTACACATGGAAAAAGATGTAGTGCCATGGTTTCAGATGATTTCACGTAATCATCCCTTTCAGTCGTGGGCTATGTTTACTCGGGCCTTAGAGATGGAATTCGGCTCATCCCTTCATGAATCCTCTAGATTGGCCTTGTTCAAACTTACCCAAACATCCACTGTTGCTGACTTTTACTCTACTTTCACTATTTTAGCCAATAGAGCCCAAAGACTCAGTCCAGATGCTACCTTAGACTGCTTTGTTAGTGGGTTCAAGCCAGAAATCAAACGAGACGTCATAAGCCAAACACCAACCACCCTTTCTCGTGCCTTTGCTCTGGCAAGGTTGTTTGAGGATAAATACAACCCACCTCCATGCAAGAACCCACCCCCGCCAATTCCAGACCTTACCATTACCCAGGCCCAAACACTAACCCCAAGCCTACCAATAATGTACCCATTTTACCTAACCCCAAACCACCCAATCCACCACCTAAATCCCATCCAGTCAAAAACATCACCAGAATAGAGATGCAACTTCGCAGAGAGAATGAGATCTACTATTACTGTGATGATAAGTTCTCTCCCACACACAAATGTCCAAACCGCCATTACTTTCTGTTTCAAGTTGAAGATGATGACACTGCAGAGGCCATCGAAAACAATGATTCTGCTATTCCTAACTCATATATTGTTGACGATTCTGAGCACCGTCTTTCCTTGAATGCTTTGAATGGGTCACACGGAACGGGTACCATGCGTTTCCAAGGGCGTATTCAAGGGGTGGCTATCACGGTGTTATTGGATAGTGGAAGTTCCGATAATTTTTTGCAACCTAGAATTGCAAATTGTCTTCAACTCCCTATTGAATCTACTGCTCAATTTCCAGTTTTGGTTGGTAACGAAAATTCTTTAACTACCATGGGGTACATTGCTGATTTACCGATGGATGTCCAAGGCAATACATTGCACCTACCAATTTACCTACTCCCTATCACTGGCGCGGATCTGGTACTAGGAGCACCTTGGTTAAAGACATTAGGGCCACACATAGCAGACTACAATGCTTTGTCCATCAAATTTGATGTCAAGGACACATTTATCACCCTTTATGGTGATCAACCTAAAGGTCCAAGACATGCTCAGTTTCATCACATTAAGCGATTGCACAACACTCACTCAATTGAAGCTTCATTTACACTTCAGTTTCAGAAAATTGAGCCTTCTTCCACTGGTGCACCAACTGAATTACATCCGGACCTAGCCACCATTGTTACTACTTTCTCTGATATCTTTGACGAACCAAAGGGCTTACCACCACCGCGGTTTCAGGACCACACTATTCCATTGATAGAGGGTAGCAACCCGGTCAAAGTGAGGCCTTATCGCTATCCACATAGTCAAAAGGCACAAATAGAGAAGATGGTTGCGGAAATGCTAGAGCAGGGCATTATTCAACCAAGTAATAGCCCTTTCTCTTCACCTGTGTTATTAGTGAAAAAGAAAGATGGTTCATGGCGTTTCTGCACCAATTATCGTGCATTGAATTCCATCACTGTCAAGGACAGCTTTCCTATTCCCACTATCGATGAACTACTTGATGAGCTATGTGGAGCACAGTACTTTTCCAAGCTTGATTTACGTTCTGGATATCACCCAATTTTGGTGACCCCAGAAGATCATCATAAAACGGCCTTTCAAACACACCAAGGACTCTATGAGTGGCTTGTCATGCCTTTTGGACTCTCTAATGCCCCAGCCTCATTTCAAAGCTTAATGAATCACGTGTTTCAAACGCAGCTTAGAAGGTCGGTTTTGGTATTCTTTGACGATATTCTTGTCTATAGTCCGACTTGGTCTGCCCATCTTACTCACTTGACTGAAGTTTTGACACTGATGCGTCATCATTCCCTCTTCGCAAAGCTATCTAAGTGTTGTTTCGAATTTACTATTGTGGATTATCTTGGTCACACCATCTCTAGTCTAGGTGTGCATATGGATAAGTCTAAGGTCCAAGCGGTACTTGACTGGCCTATTCCACAAAATCTCAAGCAGTTGCGTGGTTTCTTAGGCCTCTCAGGTTATTACAGACGCTTCATTCGCAATTATGCGACCATAGCTGCTCCTTTAACCACCTTGCTCAAGAAGGATGCTTTTGGTTGGAATTCTTCAGCTACCACTGCTTTTACTGCACTTAAGCAGGCCATTACTGATGCCTCTGTTATGGCTTTACCGGACTTCTCTAAGCCATTTACACTAGAAACTGACGCGTCAGGGACTGGTATAGGTGCTATTCTCAGTCAGGAGAAGCATCCCATCGCTTATTTCTCGAAGAAGCTCAGTTATTCGATGCAGCATAAATCTGCGTATGTGAGGGAATTATATGCAGTCACCGAAGTTATGGCTAAGTTTCGACATTATATTTTAGGCCATAAGTTTATCATTTGAACAGATCAGTAGAGTTTGAAAGATTTAACTGAACAAATGATACAAACACCGGAGCAGCAGAAATGGCTTCACAAATTTCTGGGCTTTGACTTCACCATTGAGTACAAACCCGACAAAGAAAATGTGGCAGCCGACGCCTTATCTCGTTCGTTCTTTATGGCTCTATCAGGTCCAGTTAATCCACTATTACCACTCATATCCATTGCTGTTGATGCAGATACTAACTTATATCAGATTAAGTTACAATGCATCCATGGTTCTTTCCCTGACCCCTCGTATCAAGTGAAACAAAATATGCTTTATTGTATAAACCATATTGTAGTACCTCAGGTGCCTAGTATCATTCAAGCTATCTTAGAAGAATTCCATTCTTCTTTATTAGGTGGCCATGCTGGTATTGCTTGCACCAAAGGTCGCATCACTTCACACTTTTGGTGGTCTTCTATGTCTAAAGATATTCGCCTATTTGTATCAGAATGTTTGGCCTGTCAACAAGCTAAGACCGCTACTACAGCTCCTGCCGGCTTGCTGCAGCCTTTGCCTATTCCATCACAGATTTGGGAGGATGTCTCCATGGACTTTATCACCGGTCTCACACCCTCCAATGGCTTTACCGTCATCATGGTGGTTGTAGATCTACTATCCAAATACAATCATTTTGCTCCATTGAAAGCTGATTTCACCAGTGTTAAAGTTGCTGAATCCTTTCTTCACAATGTAGTGAAATTACATGGTTTTCCCAAGAGTTTGGTGTCCGATAGAGATAAGGTGTTTACAAGTTCCTTTTGGAAACACTTATTCAAGGTGAGTGGTACTACTTTGGTGATGAGTTCCGCTTACCATCCGTAATCCGATGGGCAAACCGAGGCAGTCTATAAATGCTTGGAAATGTAGTTAAGATGTTTCACTGGCCAGGTACCTCAGAAGTGGGCTAAGTTACTTGTCTGGGCCAAGTTTTGGTATAATTCATCGTTTCAGTGTAACATTGGGATGACACCTTTTAAAGTTGTGTATCGTAGAGAGCCTCCCATGCTACTTAAATACGACAATGCTGTTCCTGTTCCACCTTCACTGCAGACTTTACTGACAGAAAGGGATCATACTATACAATTGCTTAAGGCTAATCTGCATCGCGCTCAACAGGTCATGAAACATTATGCTGACATAAAGAGGAAAATTGCTGAGTTTAAGGTGGGTGATATGGTTTTAGTGAAGCTGCAACCATATCGGCAACACTCATTATCCTTACACCAAAATCAGAAACTGGGGTTGAGATATTTTGGTCCATTTCCTATCTTGGAAAGAATTGGTGTTGTGGCTTATAAGGTCTTACTCCCTCCTTCGGCTAAAATCCATCCTGTTTTTCACATTGCTAACTTGAAGTTGTGCAAAGGAAATCACTCAAATCAGTATATGCCTCTTCCTCTACTTACCACTGAAACTGGCCCAATACTATGTCCCGAGACTCTTTTAGACTCACGAGTGTTACTGCAACAAGGCAAGGAAGTACCATAAGTGTTGGTGCAATGGTTTAACTTATCAGCAGCTGAAGCTACTTGGGAAAATTGGTCAGAATTTTCCTTCAATTATCCTAACTTTAACCTTGAGGACAAGGTTAATTTTAATGGAGGGAGTAATGTAATGAATAAGGACAAAAGGGGTAACAAATCACAACAGAATAATCAACACGTGGCATATGATCCTCAAATTCAGGAGTTGGGACGTGGAGTGAGAAGCAAAATTCCCAACAGAAAATATACCACTGATTTCATTTAAGTAGCCCAATGATTGGTAATGAGTGGTGTGGAATTTAGTGGAAAGAATTGAATTCTCTTCTCCCTATGAGCACTATGCTTTCTAGATCCTTCCTTTAATTTCTCTGTACTTACATTTCTGCAAGTGGAGAACCACAATCATTTTATCATTTACGAAACAATACTTGAAATTTGTACTGTTGCATTGAGAAAATTAGTACAAATTTACCTTAATCGCTGTGTATTGTGTGCATCTATTTTGAACCATAACATCCTCTCTTTAAAAATTGATCTTTAAAAATATATATTATTTTTTAATGAAATTTTAGAAAGTTAAACTCATAAATTCATTTATTTATATACAAAAAAAATGAAGTTTCATATTTCCTTCGTATCAAACAACAAAAATGGATTAAACACAAACAAAAACTTCGACCAAGCTAATCTGAAAGTTAATTCTGAAATATCTCAAACCAATGTGGGTTTTGAATTGAAGAGTAATAACTCTTTAAACCTACTAATGATAAACAGATACATAAAACTTAATACAACATGTTCTCACCTATTAAACCGAGATAACAAAACAACAATCAATAGAAAATTATATTGGAAAAAAATTAAAAGAAGTTGTTTCATGTTATAATAATTTAGTCTTAGTGTTTCATATGAGTAGGAAAATTAGTTTAAAATATGATTAGTGTATATTTAAAATGTTTTAATTTTAATCAAAATTTATAATAATTTGTCTTGTTCAGTCAATTCAATAAATCAATTTATAATAGTTTGTCTTGTTCAGTCAATTCAATAAATCAATTAAAATAGGATTGCATATTTTAATTCTTCAATTAACTACTTTTCATTCGAGGGAACCCAGTGTATATCTAGGTGATTTTATTAATGGTCAAGACGTTAATAAATCAATTAATCTCAAATGTTTACTCAAGTCTATAAATAAATAAACTTGGTTTTAACATTTAGGTTAGTGTATGCTTATATAACTACTTTTTATGTGATGATATCAAATAGAAAATGTGAAAATTTAATTGTATATCTTGGTGTTAACGGAGTGCAATTAGGCATAGTCTTAAATATTTGTTATCACGTTTTTCATTAATTTAAAGATCAATTTAAATTAAAAGACCAAGTGTTAAAAACTTAGGTCAAGATGCTCGGATGTTCGATGGTTGATTTTTTCAGAAGAAGAGGATAAAACACAAGTTTGAGATCATGGTAGTTTTAAAATTCATGGTTTCAATTGTGTTAGTTCGGGTTTCTTAAAAGAATTATGGGAGTCTTAAAGGTAATTTTATATGTATTTTTAAAGGAATTTCATCTGTTTGGAAAGTTGGTGAAGGGATCGAATTGTGTTTTCATAATATTTTTTGAAAAAATATTATCCTTAGGAATTGAAAGATTTCAAATCTATTTTTTTAGTTAGTTGCATTTATAAAATTATATCTATCCGTTTATGCCATGATAAAAAGAAATTCAACCGTACCATTTATAAATGTAATTATTATAATAGTTATGATCATCTAAAATCTTTATACTTTTTTAACTTGCAAAATTTAAAATGTAAGTTGTACAAAGCTTAAGTTTGAAACATCCGTCAAAGAAAGATGGTTTTGATAGCCTCAACGTTTGAAAAGATATTTGTGAAAGGATCTTTAAGATTTATTTCTCTCTAGAAGGAATAATATTTTTGAATCACCTCTCAAAACATAATCTTTTGTTTTTTTCTTCTCAATGGGGGATTTATGAGTTCTCTTAAAAAGTTTAAGGTAACAGAGATAAACAAGTGCTCCTTCATTTTGCCTAATCCATTTAAATTTATTTTTGTTAATATTTTGTCTTTAAGAAAATATGATGTGTTTAAGCAAAGGGATGCAAAGCTAATAGAAAAAGGTTGCAAACCTACTAAAAGGGAGTGTAATAAGAAAATCAAAGTCCAAAGTCTGAGACAAATTTAAAAAGTTGAAAATAGTGGCTTAATCAATTAAACTCTCAAGAATAATCGACTAAAGACTAAATCTCACTTCAAATCTAGCATATTAATGAAGATTTCAAGATATTAGAGATTTATATCTTCACCAAATATTCATCAAAGTGATATAATCTCTAGGATGATCTAATCAATTAAACAAATCTTTAATTGATTATGAAGTTATTTTTATATTAGATTTTTGAATCAAAATTTCTTAGAACAATTATCTCTTATCAACTAGGATTTCTCTTGTCCAAATTAGGTCCAAAACATCTATAGGCAAAAAGTGCATCCCCTCTTCTCCTTATTCATCCTAAATCTCTTTTTTATTTTTATTTTTTATTTTTTTTTATTAAATTTTCTTCATGAATACATATTTAGTTATAATCTCATACAACCAATTGACTCTGTGTTCAATTACAATCCAACTCATTCACATATTAAATGTGTGAAATTGTGACCCTAACGTTTCATGTGTAACCAAATTATCATATTATATATTTATTTTAATACATTTAAGTTTATACTTAAATGTTACATTTTTATTTACATGTGCATTTAAAATTCTAGTATATAATGTATTTAAAACATATAAGTTATTGGTTTGATTAATAAAATGGATGTAAAATGTTAGTTAGACTAATATAGATATTCATAGAATTTAATTTAATTTTAAGAGAATTTGATATCAAAATCGATCAAAATATATGGATTATTTGAATTAAATTTGTTTAATTTTACGATAAATATAAATCAAACCGAACTGAGAAACAACATGTTGGTTTAAGTTTAATAGATCAGATATATTTAAAAATATATATACAAAAATATTTTTAAAAAATATCTAATTTACATTAATTAAATTATTATAATATTATAAAATTCTTAATTTTTTTTTCATTTCTCCATATATAAAAAATGACACTTCATTTTTTTCTTCTTAAAATTTAATACTTTATACTAAAATAATATAAATTATACGAATTAATTATTATTGATTTGAGTTGACGTTCACAGATAAAATTTACAAAATTCATTATTCAAATCAATGAATATCAAATTTCATTAGTTTCGATTTTTACTCAAATTAAAAAAAAAATTTAACTCAAAGACCATAATTTGATTTAGATTATGGTTTGGTTTGGTATTACCTAATATACTCTATAGACCAATATAGACCTCGTATAAAGATAATGCATCAAAAGGGTGCTTTTGCCTCTCTTTTTTTGGTGTGGCATGTGAAGGGTATTTCCGTAACTTCGACCCCAAATCCCCGTTCATTCACCAGTGGCCGACGTGGCTCCCAACCTTTCTTCTCTCGTTCCCTCGCAAAACCCTAAACCAGAAACAAGCTCAATTGAAGAATTCAATCTCGCATTCAAACCGTTCCGCCATAACCAACTTCAAACTCCATTCACAACACTTTCAATCGAGTTTCCACTATGACTGCATCGAAGAAAAACCACAAAGACAAACCAGTTCGCCGCAAGTAAGTTTTCTGGAATCTCATTTTTCTCTCTCGAAATCATAGTTTTTGATAAAGGGGGAGTTGCACATAGTAAAACTCCATGGGTGAAATTCCGTATGAATATTACATGTTTGTTTATGATAGTTGAATTTGTACAGGGAAGAGAAACCGGAAGAACCAGAATTGCCGAAATACAGAGATCGAGCTAAAGAACGTAGAGAAGATCAAAATCCTGATTATGAACAAACTGAACTTGGGTTTCATGCTGTTGCTCCTCCTGGTACTGTTGATATTACGTAAGGTTTCCACCACCTTTATTTTCATTTCATTTTTTTTAATCAAAGCATGCAGCACAAAAGAATACTTTTTTTTTTGTTGTTGTTGTATAACCTTTATCAATGGCTGGTCTTTTCTAATGGTGATAGTGTTTTACAGGTCATCTGATGCGCACAAATTATCTATTGAGAAGAGCAAGTACCTTGGAGGTTCGTATTTTACCTTTATTTTGTTCTACATTGAACAATAGCGGTCTTGGTTTGCAAAGAAATAGTTAATCGATAAACAGTGTTGTCAAATAGCGACGCTATAATGTAGTGGAGTTTTAACCAACTGCCATACCCACTATAGCG
The DNA here is from genome assembly GCF_024323335.1 of Lathyrus oleraceus. Classification (NCBI taxonomy): domain Eukaryota; kingdom Viridiplantae; phylum Streptophyta; class Magnoliopsida; order Fabales; family Fabaceae; genus Lathyrus; species Lathyrus oleraceus. The sequence goes on from NC_066579.1 coordinate 355,661,276, forward strand.
GTATTATAGTTATGTGATACCCAATTTAGTACAAAGCGTTGTCACTTGTCAAATAGCAGCTGTGGCAGCGCTATTGCACTGCACGCATCGGAATTGGAACAGACCGATCTTTTCTTTGATCCGCAATTGACATACTATCTAGAAGTTTGTTTTCTTCCCCTTTTTGGCTAACTATTGAAGGTTTAGGTCTCTTCTGCATGTGCATAAAAATTGTTAATTGTTATAAAAGATTTGTTTCTAGGAGGGTTTATTACTTTGGTGCATTCAACATGACTTTAGTTCAACAACAAAAGTTGAAATCTTTTCCCACCAGATGTGGTTGACTACATGAATCAAGCAAAGCTATAATTCTTTAACGTGAATCATATATAATAATAATCTGTTTAACTGCAATACTCTCTTAATGATTTTGTCTATAGTCTCCTTTTATCCCTAGTTATTGGACTATCTTCTAATTTCTCGTCATCCACAAATACCCAAGCCATCTTACAGGGTCTCTACTCTACAATCTATTATACAATGGGAGCTACCCTTACTTTTTCTCTACTGTTTTTGTTCCTACTCTTATCTTGCTTTGCATGACCACTTATCGATTGTGACATTTTTATTTGTTCAACACTAAGCTTCCTTTTTCATAGGCTCTTTCCTGCTACTACCCAACATTCAGTCTCATACAATATTGCCAGTCTTGTAGTTGTGTGATAAAGTTATCCTCCAAGTTCTGAGGGGTACTTTTCTATCAAAATATTACCTCTAAGTGTTCTTCCATTTCATCTACTCTGGTTGGATCTTGTGATTGGCATCTTCTATTTCTTTGTTATTTTGTGAATTAGACCCTATATACCTAAACCATGATACTTACAAAATAGTACATTCTCCAATTTTCACCTTGAAACTGGCAATTCTGTACCTCCTTGTAAATCATCACTGATATGTTCTATAAAGTCAACAAAGTTTTAATTGTCTAACACCACCCTCCTTATTTTTACGAGAGGGCTTGGGACTGGCTTTGTAATGAACATAGGCATAATTGTCATCCTAAACCGTGGTGAATAGGTTAACTTGGAATTTAGAATTCCCCATGCTACATATTCTCATGATTTTTCTTATTCAGGTCTGTTATGCTTTTGATTACATTTTGACATGCTTGCTTTATGATAGAGTATTTGTCTTTGATCCATGTAGCCACCCTACTTAGTGGGATAATGCTTGGTTGTTGTTGTAAAACTTTAAGTCCTTATCCTTACTTAATCTCTTATGTTAATAACTTAGCTTGTTTGCTTTAATTATATTGTTCAGGTGATGTGGAGCATACACATTTGGTTAAAGGTTTGGATTATGCTTTACTGAACAAAGTAAGGAGTGAGATTAAGAAGCCAGATGCTGGGGATGACGGGGACGGGAAACCCAGGTGACTGAGCCAGTAGTTGTAGTTATGTGGTTGTACTGCTGTTGATTAAAGCATTCTATCGTCCTTTCAAAGTTGTCTTCAGTAAAATTTGCTATGTTTTTGTGTTTTCTGACAGAGTACCCAAGGAAGACCAGCAAGTGTCAATTCGCACAGCAACTGCTAAGGTTCTTTTGTAGATTTGTATAGAATAGGAACTGGAGAATTATTTTACAATTTAAGTTGAGATTGAAGCTGCTAGTTTGAGAATTATTTTCACCCGTTGGTAGTGACTCTTTTAATCTTTGTTTCAGTCAGTTTATCAGTGGATTGTGAAGCCTCAGACCATTAGCAAGACGAATGAGATGTTCCTTCCCGGTCGAATGACATTCATTTATAATATGGTGAGTATTTCCATTTTGCTGACAAGGCTCTGGTGTTTTTTAGTAACATATGATTGCTATACTCTTTTAGTATCATAGAATTAGCATCTATAGTCAGTCTGGCAGCATGTATGTGTGTGCTCCAAGATAGAAACATTTGCAATTTACAGGTGTCCTCAAATGCTCTTGTTTTCTGTATAGAAACCTAATCTTATAATTATGTGAGAAATGAGAGGAGTAAATATTGACTACATTTTATATGGACAAAGAAGGCTCAAGATTAAACCATCAAGTCATGTGACTTAATTTAAAAAGCCATCCTATGATCATACGACTTGATTTAAAAACCATCAAGTCATGTGACTTTATTTAAAAAACCATCAAGTCATGTGACTTAATTTAAAAAGCCATCAAGTCCATTTACTCCTAAGAGTAACTGTAGTTAAAGTTACTCTGCCTAATAATTCGCTGGAAACGTTGATTCTTACCAATCCAACCGTTGAATATTCTCATATTATAAACTAAAGATCAAACACACAGTTTCATATAAATTCATAACTTATTATATGCTTAATTGAAATTATTCAATGAAATATTAAATAGTTATATTTTTTTTAATTTGTGTATTTGATTGATATCTACTAAATTATATCTTTTTGCTTATCTCTGCACCTAAATCTGATAGGCATTCTCTTGTACCTCATTTTGTGCCTTTCTTTTGCTGCGTTCATAGACATGTAGTTATAATCTCAATTCTGAACGCAATGCTATAAAACCTAAATTGTTGAAAGTTATTAATCAGATTCACTAAGATGCACTCATAATCTCAATTATGTTACATCTTTGATGATTTAGCTGTTCCACACTTCCCGAAGCTAGGCCAATCACATTGGTTTTTATCTTCCCCATTCCACCTCTTCATTTGTTCGTCTTCTCAAGTAATATTGTTCCATAGCCCAAACAACAAAAAATCTAGTTGAAAAATCCATGTGGATTGGTTCAAAAAAAAGGAATTTCAAAATGGTTCTTCTTCCGCAGAACCTTGAGAAAAAATAGTCAATGAAGGAAACTATATGCAATTATCACAACATGCATATGGCAGATAGAAGATCTGATGGAATAAACCATTTGCATAAACATTGAGATTTGTACAAGAAGACCCTATAGGGAGGGATCCATCATATAGGGTCTTCCACTTATTTGAGTAACTATTATTTTGACTTAGAGAGATCAAGAGAAGACCTTATGAGGATCTGCTATTTTTGGAATACTTTGAGTATTTGTTGGTTTGGATGTTTTAAGTAAGGAAAATGTTTTGATTTCAATTTGATGATATTTGAATGGCCTTTTTTAGACTTACTGTTATTCAATGTCCCAACCAATACCACTGAACCTCTTTTTTGAAGACTTTGAATGGTGCTTTATTTGAGTTCTAATGATAGTTTGTCATTTATCTATTTTGTTTTTAGTGGGTTCTTTGTTGATTTATTAGTATAGTTTAAATGCAAGTAACGAGTATGAGTACAAGCACTTAGGTATTCAGCAGGTATATATATTTTTCCAATGGGGGCATGGGGATGAGTATTACAGCACCCTACACATTGCCATCTCAGTGATACCTTAACATTATAATACTCTAAGTAATGACAGGAAAGATCATTTGCGAGATTCAGAGTAAAAACTCGTGTTTGTAGACCGGTGGATCCAATCTTTTTATAATCTTTCTACTTAAAAACAAAAATTCTCTGAAATCAATTCTGACTTAACTTATGTTTAATCTGGTAGGAAGGTGGATACCATCATGATATTCCAACGACCTTGCACCGCAGTAAAGCTGATTGTCCAGTGCCCGAGGTCTGTGATCATGAATTTACTCTCTTATGCTACACAGCTTGTCTATACTTACATTTTCCTTATATACTTCGCTTTTATTTGGGACAGGAAATGGTTACAGTTAATGTTGATGGATCTGTTCTAGATCGCATTGCTAAAATTATGTCATACCTCCGTCTTGGTTCTTCTGGGAAGGTCCTAAAGAAGAAGAAAAAGGAAAAAGATGCTAAAGGTATTGTTCTAAGAAGATTATTTTGGAATTATGGTTACTATCTTCTAGATGCATGTTAATATTGAACTCATAGTTTTCCTCAAAAGCATGTTTCTGTTGGGTGCATTATTGTTAGTTTTTGTAAAAGATCACAATGGTTTGTTGTGCCCATTTTTTTATGTAGGGTGAAAAGCTTTTGATTAGTTTGAGTGGCATAGATTGATGACGTGAAACACCTACCTTCCTTGTTTCTTTTCAATGTTAAAGAAATAAGAGGGAAATAATAAACGATAACATTCATTATGTACGTTCTTATATGCACTTTACATAAAAAAAGAATTGATGGTTAATAAATTTCCAACACTCTCTTATTACCCAGGGAAATTTTTGGCTGTCGGTAATGGATATGACAGAGAGGATAAGCTGTCAAAGGTTGAAGGTGTGGTCACAAAGAATCAAACAGAAAGAGAATCTATCCTTCCACCTCCACCCCCCTTGAAGAAAAATCCTATTATTTCAAGGGAGAATCAAGGTCCAGCTGTTGCTAGAGAAGAAGATGATGACATTTTTGTTGGTGAAGGTGTTAACTATGAGATTCCTGCTCCCCCGAGTCCTGTCTCTGAGGACATGGAAGAATCTCCTAGAAACAAAGAAAGACCTCAATATTTCACTGAACCTGTTTATGGTCCTGTCCCACCTTCTATGATGGATCAAGGGTGGCAAGAAACGGTAAGTTGCTGCCGTATATTTTGATTTTGGATTGCTGGTTTACTTTGCAACATTATTCGAAAAATTTCCCTACTCCTGTTACGAATATAACATACACATTATCTATGCTGATGGAACAAATGTTTTAGTATGGATATTGGATACCCTTAATTCCCATTTTCTTCATTGTCATCATCTTCAGCACCTACTCGCTCATAATCATGAGATATTACTTTTCATGATGAGAACAAAATGTCACACTTAAGTTTTGTAGACATTGTCATCACTCGTGTTTTTTCCTTTTCAAAACCTATTTTCATGTCACTACCTCTAACATTTTCAAATCCGTTGTCCAGTCCTACATTTCTCTTACACTAATTGTCACTGTTGTGAACTCCACCCATGTTATCATATCGTCCCTACCTTCATTAGATTACTACTATCTTTAGCATAGGTCCCTTCATAAACATCACCATTCTCTTCTGCTACTATTTCATCTAGTGTAAGTCTTGCACTGGGTATTGGGTTTGCTACCCCTATATCTTCTACATATATTAGTCTCACCTATTGTGAATTGTGAAACTAACCATCTTGATGACATGGTTTTCTCAACATAAAAATCAACCAATCTTCAAAGCTTGACCCATCTACTCTCGATCTCAGTTTTACAGCATCCTCATACCTTAATTCATTCATGAATGATCTGGTTCCAAAGTTTGACCATATTATCTATATGTCCCTATGCTTGGATGTCTCCTCCTCCCCTGCAAATCAGCTTAGTCTCCTTGACAGATGCTTCTCTAGGGTGACTCTCCAGGGCAAAATTCATGCATAGAGTAGGAAAAATATTTATCAAACTCTAATTAAAGACTCCTATAAATCTTCTCATTAGGCCCCCCTCACCACACCCATAAAACACAGACTAAACCTTAAGAAAATGTTGGTTATTAGATGTATTTTAGGCATTCTGTCCGCACATGCTTTTTAATTTCTTATGCAAAATTCTGGTTTCGAGGAGGAAACACTCGCACAAAGCCCCTCCTCCCCCACTCCAACAGCTTTGTCATGCCCTAAGCTAGCCCATGTCCCACCCTTTGTAAACTTCATTCCATTGAGAGCTTTGTCCATGTCTCATACATCAACTTTCTTTTTTTAAGGTAGATGAACAGACTACTTTAGGAAGTGTCAATCCTATTTGAGCCCTAAACTAAGTCGTCAAAGGATAAAAATTGAATACAACAATGCATGTTTTCCACATGAATACGGCTATACCAAAAAAAAAACAATATTTCAAGAAACTTCAAATATCCTGCCTTCCTCATCAGATCCCAAGTGGCATCAAATGTGCCATATGGGATGAGTGCCGGCACAGCAATGATATATGGTCTTCCGTTAGTTACTTCATCATTTAAATCTTCGCCTTGAAACAAAGACAATGTAGGTAGGGACCGAAGGAAAAAATTCTCATGTTGTAGGGACTATCGTTAAATAAGCCAAATTTATATGAAGTCAAGAACTATTCAGAAATTAATTATACTACTTATGCTTCTCTCTCTTTCATAAGATTTATTTTACTTGTTATGTTTGATGGTTTATTAAGCTCCTATATTTTTTCTTTCATTGTCTGGTCTTAGAATGGATATGATGTAATGCAAACACAAGCCGTGGTTGGTGGCTACCAAGGGGAATGGCAGGAGTACCAGTATGCTGAACAACTGGCTTACCCTGATCAATATCTTCAGCAAAATATGCAGGCTTATGATGTCCAATCAGATTTAAATGTTCCACAAGATCCACGCTTTATGACTCAAGAAGAAAAGGACCGAGGTTTAGGATCAGTGTTTAAACGAGATGACCAGAGACTTCAGCAGCTGAGAGAGCAAGATGCTCGTGAGAAAGACCCTAACTTCATCTCGGAGAGTTACTCTGAATGTTACCCTGGGTATCAAGAATATAACCGTGAGGTGGTAGACAGTGACGAGGAAGCTGACTTGTCTAAAATGGATATGGGAGGAAGGGTAAGTAACATTTATATATCTTGTCATTGTTTCAGCAAGCTAATTTATAAATAAATTAAAAAACATGCATAATGACCTTTATACATTGATACTTGTATTTATAACCAAACAATGTGTTGAAAGATCCAATATTGAAATGTGCTTTGGACAGGCAAAGGGCCGTCTTCATAGATGGGACTTTGAAACTGAAGAGGAATGGGCGACTTACAACGAGCAGAAGGAAGCAATGCCAAAAGCTGCATTCCAGTTTGGTGTGAAGATGCAAGATGGTCGGAAAACCCGTAAGCAAAACAAGGACCAGAAACTAAACAACGATTTGCACAAGATCAACAAGATACTTTCAAGAAAGAAGATGGATAAGGAAGGGAATGGTGAGGCTGGCCAATATGAAGATGAGCCCACCCCTGGAAAGAAGCTTCGAGTATGAGTCGTATTCACCAGACTGTACTGTAATATTTATGTAATGAGACGATGATTTTCAATTTATATCTTATGATGGTGATTTATTGATATTTTATATATTTTTTTCCCATCTGTAGAAAGTAGAAACCTTGTGTCAGGCTTTGTTGCCATACATAAAATGAAAATAATTAGCATTAATATCAACTGTGTGTCTAATGTCCTACTAGTACTAGTGTTCATGAAAACTGAGGATATCAATTTATGGCTGGCGGCTGGATTTTACTGAATGGTTTGATTTTTAAAAGACTAGGAATCTACATATCTACTGTGTTAAATTTGTTGAGGACGGATATTTTTTTATATAAAAAGCAATTTTGTAATTATTTTTTACCATAAGATGATTTCATATAATTGATTGGATACATGTTAAAATTCTAATGATATTTTTTAAAGATGACGACATTGATGGAAAACAAGAAAAGTGCATATGTTTAAAAGAAGAAAAAAGAAAGATAAATCGAGGGTTTAACATGCTAGCTCATAGATATGCGTGACACTCCCTATAATTTTAAAATTATTTTTGGTAGATAAATCAACATTTTTGATTGAAATAATTTTTTTATAGTATATTTATAATTTTTGGTATATTGAAATTTCTGAAATTTTCACGAATTTATAATTATTGAAAATTCTAAAAGTACCATTTTAAACATTCAAGATGGCGGTGACAATACCAACAATTTTGCGTGTTCTAGAATAAATGGAAAGTTATATAAATAAGGGGGTCACTTGTTGTTTGATAAAAACATCTCAAAATATCTTTTTCTCAATTTTTGATTTTGGAAGAAGTGTATTTCAATGGAGCTTCACCTCCGTAGAGTTTTGACGTCTGGATGACACCACATCTCTCGTCGTCTTGACATCCAAGTTGAATGAATTGTTGCCAGATACCGAAAATAGAAAGGTGAGAAAGACCGAGTTTCGTGAAGATTGAATTGATACTGATGAAATGGTGAAATACAATCTTATTGAGTTGAAGACCGATGAAGACGTGAAGGATATGTGGATATCATTTCGCCATAGGTTAACAAAGAAGTCGATCGAGTTAGATGCTAAGATTTTAAGGTCTGTCGACGACATAATTAAGATAATGAAACGTCCGGAATCATCTGGTAGTGTCTAGATTTTCTTATTTATTATTGTTTTCTTATTTATTATAGTTTTCTTAAGTTATGTTTAAGTTATTTAATCCATTGTCAAATGTTAATTTACGTTCATGTTGCATCAATGGAAGATAAAAAGTATTATCTAATAAAAAGTTCAGAAGAAGATGCATGAGTAATGTTACATGTAATATACAAATAATTCATAAAGATAACAATAATGTCCAAATAGGTCACCTGCGGGTTATGTGTGCAACCCAAAATAATCCAATAAAAACCTCTCAGTATGGGTTTACCAAACATATGAGATTATCCATAATAACTGCAATCATCTGGAGACCCTGCTGGTCATTGGCAACAGCTGGAGGAGGCGGCGACGAGACATCATCGACAGGTACCTGTAACACCCCAAAATTTACCCTTCATTTTTCCTGGAAGCATACGCTTTACACCTCATGCATGCATTCATTTTTAGGTCATTTAGCATTTGCATTTCATCATGGCAATCGGAATCGGATCCAAGAAGCTTGAACATCATCCAGGACACTTTGTGGGCTCTATTTAGATGATCAGTCAACACAAGGGAAAGACTTGAGTTACTTCCAACAGGGGTCTATTCGTCAGTCAAAACGTTAATCTCGAAGGAGTAAAGGTTTGTTCATGAGCTGTCATGCTCGCTAGGCGAAGCCCACGTGTTTTGAAAAATAAATAAAAATAAATAAAACTAAATAAATAAAAAAATAAAAAAATAAAAAAATAAAAGAAAAAATCTTGGACTTGGGCCTCTCTCATTTGAGCCTACAGGTCCACAAAAATCAGGTTATAAATTCAGAGTTTCAGTGAAACAAAAGGCCATTCTATTCCTATTACCCTGTCTGGGAAAAAGATAGTGAGAGAAGAACCCTGGGAAAAAAGATAGTGAGAGAAGAGCTAACAGAGTTCAGAGCAACCTCCAGGCAACTCTGAAAGGTTCATTCTGACTCACACACTTTCAGCTCAAGCAAACCCTAACATTGGTTTGCAAATCCAGCCGTGCCATTTGATTTCAACCGATCTCTCCAATCAGGTTTGCCCTTATTCCCATTACCTTTGTGCTTTGAAGTTGAATACTCTGAATGTTTGAGGTATGATGGATGAATTTCATTAGGTTTTTGCCCACGGGTTCATAATTATGTATGAATGTATAAATAATGCCTTGAATGCTTAATCGTTTAATTTCTGAAGTGTATGCCACAGGGTTTGAGGTTTCTGAAACCATACTGTTATCCATGAAAAACCATACTGTTTTGCTCTAATCTGACTTACGTTTGTCATAGCATGTTTTCTCCTAATCCTTATCTTGTTTCACCAACCCTTTTGTTGAGTTTTTGTGAAGGCTCACATGACTTCTGCAGGGATAGCTCGCTGGATATTCCACTTTGCTTGTGGGATACCATTTGGGAGATTTATTCTGATTGCCTTGTTGGCACATTTACTTTATACATGTTTGTTTTGTATGTGTTCGTATCCCCGCAGGTAGCGCGGTTCCTTCGTCAAGGACTGCCTTTTTGCATGAGCATCCCAAACCCTAACCCTTCCTTGATTTTTCTTCTCCTAAACACACGTTTACTCCTTCTACTACAGGTGAGTAAGTCTCCAAAGGTCGAGCATCCGGTAGATTGCGTAGTAACGTCGTCCGCCCCCAAAACATAACCCTTAACCCGTAGTTAGCCGAACTACGGCTTGCTCTGATTCTCATTCCAGATGAGATACGTAGGCATAAGACGCGATGTCTTAGCGAGCACACATCCCCCAACCCATAGGTCAGCCGAGCTATGAAGACTCTGATTCTCATATTCAGATGAGATACGTATGTAGTGGATGCGACATCCGCGCGAGTCATTTTCATTTAACCCCCTTTTTTAGTAAACAACACAAGATAAACTCACACTCTTTAGACAAGAACTATAAAAGTGGATCCCGTAGAGTACTACGGATGCGTAGGGGTGCTAATACCTTCCCTTCGCATAACCGACTCCCGAACCCAAGATTTGGTTGCGAGACCTTGTCTTTTCCTTTCCTCTTTTCAGGTTTACTTCGAGCGTTTCCTTTCCCTCCTTTGGGATAAATAACGCACGGTGGCGACTCTTTTGTCATTTTCTTTCGCCGGTTGTTTTTTCGCACACTGTATTTTTTCAAGTTGCGACAGCTGGCGACTCTGTTGGGGACCCGGTTTCCCTAAGCGAGTCCCTCCTAGCTTTTGTAGTTTGTTTGTTTATTGGATGTTCATGCTTTTGTACAGTTATTTATTTACCTGCTTTACCTTATTGCATTGTGTACATATCATTGCTGTATCTGTTGGCTGGCTATGGCTGCTTGGTGATCTTTGTGAGATGAGTTATATACCCGAACTCGAGTGCACTTAGGATAGGAGAATGACATAGTCTTGTCGACTTGTGTGGAGTTATTCCTTAGCAAGTTGACTTGCAAGCCCATTCACTTGGTGGAGGTCATGTTGAGATCAATAATGTCACACAAGTAAGTTGTGGTTAGACATTACTTTTTCCAATATAGACCTTAGAAGCCGAGGACCTTAGTTTACCAAACCCATCTTGGCCTATTCGTAAGACGTAGTGCGAAAGTCGTTCAAGTGTAAGATTTGATACGATTGTTACGCGATACTACACTCATAAGAGTCTCTCTTGAGAATATTTTTGGAATACGAGTAGTCGTTCCTCCGATAATATCCGAAAGATGGGATTATGACTATGGGAACCTTTTGTAGAACATGTTTGGCAGGTTTAAACCTTAGTACACTCCTTTTGGGTGGTTCTTAACCTAAACTCCATGCTCGTGACTTGCAACAAACCCTTGATTCATGGTTGATCCGATCAGGTATCCTTAATATCAATGAAACTTGGGTGTTGATAAGGTGTAAACCATAATCCACCAAAATGGGTGGTTGATATTAAGGGTAACATGATCCATCCCATGACCTTTGTTTGATGTGCTCTTAATTTCTCTCCAGACAGTGCAACCTGATAGATGTTCAAGCAGATACAACAATCCTGATTCCCATGCCACTGCACTGCATTCACATCATTTTGCATCACATCATTTTGCATTCATAATCATTCACACATGTTTATCCATTTCTGTGGGGTTTATATCTTCTACTTGATTCTAGTCGGAATTTTCTTGGTTCTCATCAACAACTTAGTCTTTTTTTACATCGTTTATCTATTGAGAGACTGGAATCAAGGGGGTAGAATACCTTTGGAATTGATAAACATGTCATTGCATTTACATATTCATTAGCATGTCTTGCATAACAGGTACCGCCACAGTGTTCTCAGTTTGTTTGGTGTTCCATCAGCAGGATAGCTTACCCAGGCATTCACCGGTATGGTACCCGCAGAAACCAACAGAGAGTAATGGAAAGCCTACAGGCAGAGTTCGCCAAGATGAAAATCCGCATGAATCAATTCATGGATGTGGTTCAAGGGGTGGCTCAGGGACAGCAAGAGCTCAGGCAGATGATACAGAGGAATCCCCCTGCTCAACCAGAGACGGTGACTGATCCTCCAGCTGAAGAGGCTAATGGACCCAATGGACCAGGGCCTATCCCAATCCTACATGTCACCTCCGGTCAACAGCCCGTTCATGATGATCAGGACGATCAGTTCCCCCTGCTGCAGGAAGACTTTGGTATGGGTCATGGTGTGGACCCCATGTTTAGAAGATTGGAAGAGAGGTTGAAGGCAGTGGAAGGACAGAATCCTCTGGGAGTAGATGTTGCTGACTTGGGGCTGGTCCCAGGTGTGAGAGTGCCACCGAAATTCAAGGTCCCGATATTTGACAAATACAATGGCAACTCTTGCCTGAAGACCCATGTGCAAGCCTATTTCCGTAAAATGGTTGCATACTCCGATGACGAAAAGTTGCTTATGTAGTTTTTCTAGGACAGCCTAGCTGGGGCATCCCTGGAATGGTATATGAGGCTGGACAGAGCCCACATCCGTTGCTGGAGGGATTTGGCTGAGGCTTTCGTGAAGCAGTATCAGTATGATGCAGACATGGCTCCGGACAGAACTCAACTTCAAAATCTGTCTCTTAAAAGCGATGAGTGCTTCAGAGAATACGCTCAACGCTGGAGAGAAACAACTTCCCGTGTTCAACCTTCTATGTTGGAGAAGGAAATGGCTAACATGTTCATGAACACTCTGCCAGGACCTTATTTGGAGCGCCTGGTGGGTTGCAATGCCTCCAATTTTGCTGATGTAGTCTCTACCGGAGAGAGGGTGGAGAATTACCTGAGAACATACAAGACCCAGAGTGGAGGTGGATCCTCATCAGGGGTGAAGAAGCCGTTCATTCAGGGACAGAAGAGGAGAGAAGGGGATGCAAGTGCCATATCTTCTTATCAGAATAGGGATAACCGGAGGAATAACTTTCAAAACTATCATCAGCAACCGTATGTTACGGCTGTGACCATTCCAGCTGCAGCACCACTACAACAACAACAACCACAACGTCAACCAGCTCAGTACCAACCACAACAACCGGGTAAAAGACCCACCTATCAACCGAGGCCAAGGACGATGGACCGGCGTTTCGACACTCTTCCAATGTCGTACGCTCAGTTGCTTTCTAGTCTTCAACAACTACAACTTGTCCAGTTGCGCACTCTGGCTCCTCCCGTTGGTAGGCTCCCGGTGGGTTATGACGCCAACGCTAGGTGTAGCTTCCACTCTGGGGCACCTGGCCACAATATTGAGAACTGCAAAGCTTTTAAGCACGTAGTTCAGGACCTCATTGATTCAAAGGCCGTTAACTTTGCACCAGCTCCTAATGTCGTCAACAATCCCATGCCCCAGCATGGTGGAGCCAACGTTAACATGGTTGAAGGAGAAGTCAAATTAGTCTCTGCGGTCAACAATGAAGATGGGGATAGTGATTGCGACATCGATAACTGGGTGCGTCCGAGGATCCCGGGTGAAGTTCTCAACAATTGGTCTTCTGAGGAGATTGTCCAAGCCACTTGTCTGGAGGAGTAATTTTCTTTGTTTATTCATGCATATCCAAGTCTTACGTTCCGCCAGGGCGTAATGACTCATTATAGGGCTCATCTATGTGACACTTGCATTTTTTTATCATAAATAAAAGACGTCTTTTTGCACTCAAATATTTCGTTCCCTGTCTTTCTATTTTTGCAGTTTTTCAAAAAAAAATGGCAATGTTTTGTTTAGTTTCCACTTTTTTTTTTCACACTCATAAGCACATACCATCACTCATGCAGATGCACATCACCGGATCCTATTGATAACGGTTCTGCTATGGCTCACTTCGACTTTGAAAATCCAATCTTTCAAGCTGAAGAAGAGGGTGATGAAGACTGTGAACTCCCTGAAGAACTTACCAGGTTATTAAAACAAGAGGAAAGGGTCATTCAACCGCATCAAGAGTCTGTTGAAGTGATTAATCTCGGCACCGAGGACGCCAAGAGAGAAATCAAGATAGGGACTGCTTTGGAAGACAATGTGAAGAAGGGGTTGATTGAATTGCTGCAAGAGTATGTTGACATCTTCGCTTGGTCTTATCAGGACATGCCAGGGCTTGACACAGACATCGTGGTACATCGCTTGCCGCTCAAAGAAGGTTGTCCTCCGGTCAAGCAGAAGCTCAGAAGAACAAGACCATAGATGGCTGTCAAGATAAAGGAAGAAGTGCAAAAACAGTTGGATGCAGGGTTTCTAGCAGTCACAAATTATCCGCCATGGGTTGCAAATATCGTTCCGGTACCTAAGAAGGATGGAAAGGTACGGATGTGTGTTGACTACCGAGATCTGAACAGGGCTAGTCCTAAAGATGATTTCCCCTTACCTCACATTGACGTTTTGGTGGATAACACGGCTCAGTTCTCGGTATTCTCCTTCATGGATGGCTTTTCTGGCTATAATCAAATTAAGATGGCACCAGAAGACATGGAGAAGACAACATTCATAACCCCATGGGGCACCTTCTGCTACAAGGTGATGCCGTTTGGTCTGAAAAATGTCGGAGCAACATATCAGCGAGCGATGGTGACTCTGTTCCATGATATGATTCATCATGAAATCGAGGTTTATGTTGATGATATGATTGCCAAATCTCAGACAGAAGAAGAACATTTGGTGAATTTGCAGAAACTGTTTGAGCGTTTGAGGAAATTCAAGCTGAGGCTTAATCCGAACAAGTGTACTTTTGGGGTGAGATCTGGAAAACTACTGGGTTTTGTTGTTAGCGGAAAAGGGATTGAGGTGGATCCGGCCAAAGTGAAAGCGATACAGGAAATGCCTGAGCGAAGAACAGAGAAACAAGTTCGTGGTTTCTTAGGGAGGTTGAACTACATTGCAAGGTTCATCTCTCACCTAACAGCCACGTGTGAGCCAATATTCAAATTGTTGAGAAAAGATCAGGCTATCAGGTGGAATGATGATTGTCAAAGGGCGTTCGAGAAGATAAAAGAGTATTTGCAGAATCCTCCTATCCTTGTGCCTCCGGTCCCAGAGAGACCGCTGATTATGTATTTGACAGTACTAGACAATTCCATGGGTTGTGTTCTCGGTCAACACGACGAGACATGTAGGAAAGAGCATGCCATCTACTACCTGAGTAAGAAATTCACAGATTGTGAGTCGAGATACTCAATGCTTGAAAAAACATGTTGTGCACTTGCATGGACTGCGAAGCGATTGAGACAATACATGCTGTCTCACACAACCTTGCTGATCCCCAAAATGGATCCAGTCAAGTATATATTTGAGAAGCCAGCTCTCACCGGAAGAGTTGCTCGTTGGCAAATGGTACTGACGGAGTACGACATCCAGTATACTTCCCAGAAAGCCATCAAGGGGAGTATTCTGTCAGACTATCTTGCTCAACAGCCGGTTGAAGATTATGAGCCGATGAAGTTTGATTTTCCAGATGAAGACATCATGTTCCTCAAGATGAAAGACTGTGAAGATCCAGTTGTTGAAGAGGGACCTGATCCAGACGAAAAGTGGACTTTAATGTTTGATGGGGCCGTCAACGCCAGGGGAAGTGGAATTGGTGATGTCATTACAACTCCGAAAGGTGCCCACATGCCTTTCACCGCTCGTCTGACTTTCGAGTGCACCAATAATGAAGCTGAGTATGAAGCTTGTATCTTGGGTATTGAGCAAGCCATTGATTTGAGAATCAAGACTTTGGACATCTTCGGAGATTCAGCTCTGGTAATCAATCAAGTGAATGGTGATTGGAACACTCTCCAGCCTACTCTGGTCCCCTACAGAGATTACACGAGAAGACTGTTGACTTTCTTCACAACAGTAAAGCTGTACCATATACCTCGTGATGAGAACCAGATGGCAGATGCTCTTGCTACTCTATCCTCCATGATCACGGTGATCCGTTGGAACCATGCTCCCAAGATCGACGTGATGCGCCTTGATAGGGCCGCGTATGTGCTTGCTGCTGAACTGGTAGTTGATGACAAGCCCTGGTATCACGACATCAAGTGCTTTCTGAAGAATCAAGAGTACCCTGCAGGGGCATCCAATAATGATAGAAAGACTTTGAGAAGATTGGTAGGCAGTTTCTTCTTGAACAAAGACGATGTTCTGTATAAGAGGAACTTCGACATGGTTTTGCTCAGATGCGTGGACAGACACGAAGCAGACATGTTAATGCAGGAAGTTCATGAAGGCTCCTTCGGTACTCATGCCAGCGGACATGCAATGGCTAAGAAATTGTTGAGAGCAGTTTATTACTGGATGACCTTGGAATCTGATTGTTTTAAATATGCTCGGAAGTGCCATAAATGCCAGATTTATGCTGATAAGGTGCATGTGCCGCCAAATCCTTTGAATGTGATGTCTTCGCCGTGGCCTTTTGCTATGTGGGGCATCAATATGATTGGAAAGATTGAGCCGACCGCTTCCAATGGGCATCGCTTCATCCTTGTTGCCATCGACTATTTCACCAAGTGGGTCGAAGCAGCGTCATTTGCGAAGGTCACCAGACATGTGGTTGCCCGTTTCATCAAGAAAGAAATCATTTATCGCTATGGGATTCCCGAAAGAATCATTACTGATAATGGTTCTAATCTCAACAACAAAATGATGAAGGAGTTGTGCCAGAACTTCAACATTCATCATCACAATTCTTCCCCTTACCGCCCTAAGATGAATGGTGTTGTTGAAGCGGCAAATAAGAACATAAAGAAGATTGTGCAGAAGATGGTCGTTACGTACAGAGATTGACATGAGATGCTACCCTTCGCCTTGCATGGGTACCGTACTTCAGTACGTATATCGACCGGGGCAACCCCTTACTCCCTTGCGTATGGTATGGAAGCAGTCCTACCTGTTGAAGTGGAGATTCCTTCTCTAAGAGTCCTGTTGGATGTCAAGTTAGACGAAGCTGAATGGATTCGGACAAGGTTCAATGAGTTGAGTCTTATTGAAGAAAAGCGAATGGCAGCCATTTGTCATGGGCAGTTGTATCAAAGTCGGATGAAGAGAGCCTTTGATCAGAAAGTGCGTCCTCGATGCTTCCAGGTCGGAGATTTGGTGTTGAAAAGGATCCTTCCTCCTCAGACAGATCACAGGGGCAAGTGGACTCCTAACTATGATGGACCGTATATTGTCACCAAGGTTTTTGATGGTGGGGCCTTAATGCTTGCAACGATGGATGGTGAAAACTTCACTTCCCCGGTGAACTCAGACGCAGTTAAAAAATACTTCGCATGAAATAGACCCGCTGGATAATAAAAAGAGTAGTCCAGGCAAAAATGGGCATCCCGGCGAACCAAGAAAATGAAAAAGGTTCGGGCAAAAATTAGGGATTAAAAGTGAAAAGATTGTACACCCGGTAAGTTGAAAACCTAAAAAGGCAACTTAGGCAAAAATGGTTATCCCGGTGGATTGAAAACCCGAAAAGGGCGATCCAGGAAAAAGTTAGGGATTAAGCGAATGACTGCGTTCTGAGTAGTTCTGAATCTCATCTCGTGTCAATGACTGGAAACTTTTGAAGGATAGGAAACAGTCCAATCACTCTTTCAGAAAGTTGATCATCTAGAGGATCTTGAAGACGAGCAAATCATAGCAGAATTGGAACCCAATAGGAATTCATTTCACATTGCCATTAGATTAATTTCTGTTTTTATCTTTTGTGCGATTACCTCTTGTCGCAACCTGAAAAATGGAATGCGAAAAAAAACAACCGGCGAAGAAAGAAAGGAGAGTCGCTGTCATACGGTGAACTGACTTTGTGTGTTTTTGCTTTGGAAAGCAAATGTCGCGGATAGCAAGAGTCGCCACCGACTTTTCTTTTATCCAATAAGGAAAGGCGGAAAAGAACAGGAAAGACCTTGATTAGATTTTGGGTTCGGGAGGTACATTATACAAAGGGAAGGTGTTAGCACCCTTTGTATCCATGGTTATCCATGGGCTCTTAATTGCTTGATCACTTATGTTTTTCTTGTCTGAAAAAGTGTGTGAGAGCTGTTTAGAAAATGTTTTGAAAAGAGAGTTTAACTTTGTAATGATTCTTGTACGAATGTATACAAAGTATTTATCTCGTTTAATTTGGAAAGCTGTTTAGAAAAATATAACTTGGCAATGATTCTAGTACGAATGTATACCAAGTGGTGATTTTCTAATAGATATTTTGCAAAGTGTGAGGTGTGAAAAGTATTTTGAGTCGTGATTCAGCATTTAAGAGTTATACCTACCCAAGGTCTTTATGGGTATTTCCTATCCTTGTGAGGGTCAAACTGTCCTTACTATTGAGAAGTAAGTAGTTTTATCCTTTGGATGTAAAAGGGACATCGTAGGGTCATCGATTGGTCATTGAAGGCAACATTTGTAAGGATACCTTAGCATTCGAAGGGACGATCATCATTTAACCGTAGGCTATAACGATGGGTCATCGAGGGACAAAAATCATATATTCGCAGGCAACATCCGAGGGACTATGATTTATCTTATAGGGACATGATGATTTAACCGAAGGGTCTTTGCTAAGTGTATCCCCACATTCGCGGGACATGACCGTAATACCGTAATCGTAAGGCAACAAAGAGAGGTCCAAGATCACATATTCAAAGGCAATATTTTATAATCAATTAGGTAATTAGGATGAATCTCCACATTAAAATCAATTAAGTAATTAGGATGAATCTCCACAAGGGTATCCCACAAATAAAGTGGAATACCTAGCAAGTTACCTTTTCCGGGAGTATGTGAACCCTTACAAAATTCAGCAAACAGGTCAGAATACCAAATCAGGGTACAATCGAGAATTGCACCAAACAAAAGGAATCACAACAGTAATAGTGTCAGATAAATAATGCATGGTGATAATAAAACATGTCAGATGAGCAAAGATCAGAACAGAAAAAAAATCAGCGACTGTCACGTTCGCTGCTGCCTCGCCTAGCGAGGGCTTAGCGAACACTCGCTACAGGTTCGCTTAGCGATGTGCTAGCGAACGGCTGCGGGTTTTGAATTTAAGAACAGTACGATTTCAGCGAGCTCCAAACCCTATGGCATCCATTACAGAAATTACATGGTTAAACGTTCAAGATATCCATACATACTTAAATCCACATGCAAAACTTAAGATGTTTTTATAAATTCAATCATAATGCCACATGTAAATTAAGAACATAAAGCGGGAATAGTAATGCAAACCTGTTTGCAATTGAATTCCAACCTTGAATTGGCAAGTCACTCTTAGGGTTGGCGCCGGATTGAGTTGGGCGGAGGTAACCTTTGTGCAGATGCGTTTCCTTCGGGGTTTCCTTTAGGGTTGCTCTGAATTCTCTTCGTTAGCCTCCAGGGTTTGCTCGGTTGCTTCTGTTAGGGTTTCCTTGCTAGGGTTTCTTTTCGTCCGTCTTCCTCCCGTTTGTGAATGAAGCTCTACTATTTATAATAATTTTTGTGACCTAATGGGCTCAGAATGAAGCCCAAAATTTCTAGTATTCGCAAGCTTCGCTAGGCGAGTGGTGTAGCGAAGGGTTCGCTAGGCGAAGGATTTTGCTCGCCTAGCGAGCAAGCCATTTTAAGCCATTTTCTGGATTTGGGCCACCTGTGTGCTGGGTCTTTGTTCCTGTAAGACCAGTGTCTTGAAAAATGAATTGGAGTGCCTTGAAAAATGTCTTGCAAGATTAACGGGCAAATTTTGGGGTTTGACAGCTGCCCCTGTTCAATATTCTTGAACCGAGAGAGTTAGAATGGTATGTACGTCATTCGTGGTCTGGAGGTGGAAGATTATTGAACACTTAGAATGCCCCAAAAATTTGCACTTGTTAATTAGTCTTGACGGAGATGGGCTTAAAGATGCCATCCGGGAAGTTTGATGATGAGAGCTTCAGAGGGCGTCGTACATCAGACCAATTCGAAGACATGGGTGCCACACCAGGTCATACGCTAGACCGTATGGTGAGCCATCCATTAGGTGATATTAGGGTAAGCTGAACCTGATGAGATAAGGATCCGAATGGATCATACCCTGCTGGGGATAAAGGATCAGAATGGACCATTTGCTAGCTCGTATCTGAATAGCAGAATGAGTTGTCCATTAGGCGGGTGACTTCACTGGGGATGAAAGATCAGAATGGATCGTACGCTAGATCGTATCTGAGTTGCAGAATGAGCCGTCCGTTAGGCCGTATCTGACGAAATAAGAATCGGAATGGATCGTACGCTAGACCGTATCCGAGTTACAGAATGAGCCGTACGTTAGGCTGTATCTGACGAAGTAAGAATCAGAATGGATCGTACGCTAGATCGTATCTGAGTTGCAGAATGAGCCGTACGTTAGGCTGTATCTGACGAAGAAAGTAGTCGTGCGCTAGACTACACCTCGGAATGTACCGTACGCTAGGTAGTATTTGAGGATTTGAAGATTAGAATGGATCGTACGTTAGATCGTATCTGAGCTGCAGAATGAGCCGTACGTTAGGCTGTATCTGAAAAAGAAAGTAGTTGTACGCTAGACTACACCTTGGAATGTACCGTACGCTAGGTAGTATCTGAGGATTTGAAGATCAGAATGGATCGTACGTTAGATCGTATCTAAGTTGCAGAATGAGCCGTACGTTAGGCTGCATCTGAAAAAGAAAGTAGTCGTACGCTAGACTACACCTCGGAATGTACCGTACGCTAGGTAGTATCTGAGGATTTGAAGATCAGAATGGATCGTACGTTAGATCGTATCTGAGTTGCAGAATGAGCCATACGTTAGGCTGTATCTGAAAAAGAAAGTAGTCGTACGCTAGACTACACCTCGGAATGTACCGTACGCTAGGTAGTATCTGAGGATTTGAAGATCCAAATGGGTCGTACGCTAGACCGTATTGGAGTTGCAGAATGAGCCGTACGTTAGGCTGTATCTGAAGAATAAAGTAGTCGTACGCTAGATACACCTCGGAATGTACCGTACGCTAGGTAGTATCTGAGGATATGAATATCCAACTGGGTCGTACGCTAGACCGTATTGGAATAATTGAAGGAATCATATGTTGAGCTGAATCAGAATGAACCGTACGTTAAGCTATATCTGATAACATTTGTATATGTTGTATTTGCAATAAATGTCTGGGATGGGCTTAAAGATGCCATCATTAGGAGGATATCAGAATGCTTGTCAAAATGAATATTCACATGGATTATATCTGAAAGATGTATCTGAATCTCGAATGTAACCGCTGAGGGTGTCTGTCTGAATAAACCTTTATTTTGACTGTATCCGAAGGATAATTAACCTAAAAAATAAAGTTAGCTTTATGCCATGTCATGATGCATGAGATGTTTTATGCTTTCGAAAATAAATGCGAACATTGTATGCATGTATATGATGTGAAATGATGCATGAGTGAATTATGCGTCTGAGAACTTTGCCAGGGGAAAATAAATCCCAATATTCTGGTTGGAGATATTTGTATTGATGGCCCTTTCTTAGCTGGGGATACTTGATTTCGGTCTGATGGTAGAAATATTCAGCAGAGCCTGGCTGGGGATGGAAGAGATGATCAGTCTGTTTAGCGATGCCAATTTCTTCTGGGGAGTAACTGGTTTTTTTGCTGGGGAATAGGATTAGCAACCGGATTCATCAGAAAGCATGGTTAGACCTTATCCACGATCCTAACGTCTTTTAGTAACTGTTGTTGCTATTTTATGCATGTATTTTCGGTAAACATCAATCATGTTCAAATGCATATATTAATTCAAACTAAATCAATGGACGTTTACGCAAACAAAACAGAGGAAGTAAAACAAAATCATTTTTTTTTGGAAGTAAAATTGTATCGATTTTGAAAGAAGGCCTATAAACAGGCAATTTGTATACAGGGAGACAAAAATCCTAGTAAGAGGAAATTGTCAAGAAAACAAAGAGAAAGCTATGCAGAAAAAGTCCCATCGATTTTAATTCCACTACTGTCATTATGTCTTCAAGCCTCTCATCTCCTGCTGTCGGATAGAAGTGATTGACTTGTTCAGTCCCTTGAACTTGGGTGAAGCTGACCGAGAACGACACATAGTCATACGCTTTAATCCCTAATTTTTGCCTGGACCGCCTTTTCAGGTTTTCAGTCCACCGGGATACCCTTTTTTGCCCAAGCCGCCTTTTCAGGTTTTCGACTTGCCGGGTGTATGTTTTTATATGTTAATCCCTAATTTTTGCCCGAACCCTTTTGGTTCGCTGGGATGCCCTTACTTTTGCCTAGATACGTCGACCTAACGGGTCTCTTTTATGCGTAGTATTTTTTAACTATGTCTGCGTTCACGGGGTGCGGGAAATCTTCGCCATCCATTGTAGCAAGTATCATGGCTCCACCAGAGAATACCTTCTTAACTACAAATGGCCCTTCGTATGTGGGAGTCCATTTGCCTCTGGGGTCACCTTGTAGCCAAAAGAGGGATTAAAGCGAAGACTACAGTCTGAGTTATCTGTACTTCATCACGCTTCGTCATCTGCCATCTCGAAAGATGTGATCGGTCCAGTCATTCTTCTCAGAAAGCAAGGAGTTGGGAGGAAAACTGATGATCTGTGAATTATAACAGAATTGGGAAATAGTGGATGCCGTGTTCACATTGCCATTAGGATAGATTTTTTCCTTTTGTGCGCAATTGCCTCTTTCTAGGAATTGCTTCCCAATTGTATTCGCCTTTTCAGGCGCATTTTCAATCAATAAAAGTCGTTATTCAGATAAATTGCTCTCTTGTTTTTATTTTACTGTTTTGTTTGCAAAAACGTCCGAATTTTTGATAAACATTGCATATAAAAACACGAAGGCTTAACAATAACTTGCAGGAAGATAAAACATTTGAAAATCATTTTGAATGTTGAGGACACTTGAGCGTACCTTGTCCATGTATCCCTGGGGCATGTTGATTGTGGTTGTTTTGCAGGTCGTTATCCGTGAGCATTCCCCCAACAGATATTTTCTCTCCAAGCAATATTGAGAGCTATCAGAGTCTATTCTCTCCCCAGCAGTCGGGTTTGAAATAGTATTACCATCCCCAGCATGGTCGTGAGCGTTTGTTTCCCAGCAGGGTTGTGAATGTTTCTTCCCAACACAGGGTCTGATGTGTGTTTTTACCCGCCAGAATTTTGGTTCATCCTCAACAGAGAAGTGTTTCATCCCCAACAGAGGTTTTCCCCAGCTAGTCCCCGAGTGAAGCGGGTTTCAACGAAATATTTCTCCAGCAGAGTTCATCCTACCAGCGGATTTGACGAGTTTTCGTAGCAGATTGATGTTTGCATCCCCAGCCGAGTCTATTCTACCTGTGGATTGCGTGGGTCGTCCCCAGTGGAGTAGCAATTATTTCCCAAAGCTATCGTAACTGAGGTTTGGTTGAGTCTTCCCCAGTGAAGTCGCTTTATCATTCCCCGGTAAAGTCGTCTTGTTACTCCCCGGCGAGTAGTTTCACCAGAGAGTTGCCTGGTTTACTTTCCCCGGTGGAACAGTATTGATTAATCCCCGAAGAGTTGCCTGGTTTGTTCCCCAGCGGAGTCTATCCTTTCCCCGGCAGCAGTTTTGTTTTTCCAGCATGAGTGAGAAGTCGGTGCTTCCTCGGCAAAGCATTCCCCGATAAGAGGCTCTCCCCGCAGATTATTCTCCAAGCAGAGTCTCCCCGCAGAGTTGGAGTATCTGATCTTTTGGCTCCCCGGCCGGAGTTCATTTTGCCTCTAGCATGTAGTAATCATTGCATCTTCAAAAATGCGTAGCATTTCCATTCGAGATGGAGCATTACGCCATAGAAAAATTCAAACATATGCATTCATGTGTTCGGAACCCATCAGACTGTATCCCCCGGCAGAAGCGGATATTTGTTCAACCTGTACGGCATGTTTGCTACAGTGGCTCCAGTCAACTGTTGATGTTGACAATCCCCACAGAGGTTTACTTCCTTATCCGTTAGTGAAAGGAAAGCTTGTTTCTCCCCAGCGAGACCCCTGCAAGTGTTCAGCCTTGCCCTGTCATCTTGTAAATGTCAGTATCCTGTCAGCACCCGCGTGTGTTGTTTCTTTGGTGTCGGTAAACACCATCTTTCGGTGCTTTCCCAGTCATGCGTAAGTGTCTGGTCTTCTTTGGTGTCGGTAAACACCATCTTTCGGTGATTTCCAGTCATGCGTAAGTGTCTGGTATTCTTTGATGTCGGTAAACATCATCTTTCGATGTTCGTAACGTCGTCCTCCTTCCCTAGTGAAGTAGCTTTCCTCCTCTCCGTTGGTGTCGATAAACGTCGAGTTTTTCCCGATCATTCGTTGATGATTTGGTTGTGTTCACTCTCCCCAGAAGAGTCCTCTTCTCCGTTGGTGTCGATAAACGTCGAGTTTTTCCTAGTCGTCCGATGGCGTCTAGTTGTACCCCTCCCTATGCGGATTTACCTCTCCGTTGGTTCCGATAAACGTTGAGTTTTTCTCATTCGTCCGATGACGTTTGATTGTATACCCTGTTCCCAGTCATTCATTAATGTCTGGTTGATTCCCAGCCAGAATCCCCAGTAGACGTCCTATTCGGTTTCTGATTGTGGTGCCTTTCCCTCGTGAAGTGGCTTTCTCCTTCTCCGTTGGTGTCGATAAACGTCGAGCTTCTCCCTTTCGTCCTATGACGTCTGGTCGAGTCTTCCCAGTTCATCCGTCGTCCGTTGATGTGTGGTCTCCTTCTCCGTTGGTGTCGATAAACGTCGAGCTTCTCCCTTTCGTCCTATGACGTCTGGTCGAGTCTTCCCATTCATCCGTTGATGTCTGGTTACCTCTCCGTTGGTCTTGGTAAACGTCGAGTTTTTCCTGGTCGTCCTCCAGTAGAGTTACCTCTCCGTTGGTTTTGGTAAACGTTGAGTTTTTCCCACTATGTCCGCTGACATATGGTTGTATCTTTCCCAGTTCATCCGTCATCCGTTGATGTCTGGTTACCTCTCCGTTGGTCTTGGTAAACGTTGAGTTTTTCCTAGTTGTCCGTTGGCATCTAGTTGTGATTCCGATTCCCATTCATCGTGTTGAGATGTCTGGAGGTGGTTGTACCTTTGAGAAGAAAAAGAATCAGAAAAATCAAATTCCCAGTAATAAATATCGGATCCCAGTGGACGTTTCCGTTGGTGATTCCCAGTATTATGAAAATTTCTACGGTTCTTGGTATTCAATCCCTGTTTACCCTGAAAGTCTGACAGCTGTTGCTCTCATCGATTCGGGTTCCCAGTTGATTGAATAGGGGCAGCTGTAGCACCTCAAATTTGCACCCTACCATTGTACATACATTTTCATCATTAGGTCATTAGCATAACAAAGCCCATTGCATATCATTGCATAGCCATTTGCCCAAGTGCAAGTTCAGCTGACAAATTAGGTCAAACTGGTCAGGAGATCAGGTCAGACAAGCAAGCATGTGCTATTTCCATTGAGACAAGGCCCTGAGGTTGGTTTATCAAGTTCATATGGTCTAAGGATCATTTTGAAGTGATTTGGCCAAAGATTGGATGCTCAGAAGTCATCAGTCAAGCTGAATTTCAGCTGAAACCATAAAAAGTCAACTGTGGTCAACTGTGCCTGATTTTATGGATTGGAAGGTGGGAGATGGTTTGAAAGGCTTCATTCATGTCCATACAAGTCTCATTTGACATACCAAAGATCAAGGTTGAAGAAAATAAAGTCAGATCAAAAGTTTCCTAAATTGGCAGGTGACCTGTAATTTCAACTGCCCAAAATGGAAAGTTTTTCTCCTCAAAATTACTTCATCATACAAGCTTCAAATGGAATTTTGTCCAACATGAAAGTTGAAGATCTTGATCTCACCATTCCAAAAAGTCCAAGAACTTGAAATTCCCATGTGTGGTTGGAAAGATATGGTCCATTCATTTTCAGAAAATGCCCAAATTCAAAGTGCCATAACTTTCACATGGAAAGGCCAATTTGGCTGATTTTTCTTTGAGCAAACCACATTTCATGTGATCTTTCATGGTGCGTAATCACATTTTATCAAAAACTCTCATAGCAAAATGGTATTTTTCAAGTGAATTCATTTGCATTTTTGGCATGACATAGTGATTTTCAGAAATACATGGCCTATGCACATGGGACCAGTTGCAACACTTCACAAATAGCACTTGGAACTTGCTTGAACCAAATTTGGACTGATACATTGACTAGTTTGGAAAAGGGCATTTTGGCCACTTTGATTGAAAATGCACATTATGCTAATCACTTCCATTTGCTTAATCTTGATTAAATTTTGGATTAGTGTGAGGTATAAAGAGATAATTATAACTGTTTCTCATAATCACAAATCATTTTCTCAGATCCAAACAGAAAATCATCACAATTCTCTCCATTTTTCTTCAAAGTTTCACACACTTCTTCACCAATTTTCATCAAATCTCATCATTGTTTGGCATTGTTTTTGCTTGCATTGCTATTTACAGGTGAAATCATCCATCTGTTTGAGCTCAATAGTGGCCAAGGGATTGAAAATCACAACTGTTGAAGCAAGAACAAGTTCATAACAGCTGGAGAATTCAACCACCTGGAGCATAGTTGAGCTGCAAAACGTGTTCCAATCCACTTCTACACCATCGAGCGTCATCTGTTTTGGTAGTTTGCGCCTCGAATCCATCAAATTCCACAGCTGTTATCATCGAAGGTTAGAACTCGATTTCCATCATTGCTCAAATTATGATATGCCTTTGGTAGAGTGAAGCTCATAGGACACGATTCCGCTTGTGGCTTAGAAATTCATCAAGATTTGAGAGAGAAATCGTGAATTGAATTTTTGATGTGAAACCTATTCTTGATCGATCCGTCCAGTACATTAGGAATTAGGAAATTTCATGATGATATTATGCTTGTGCTTGCTTAGACGGTTCTATCCATGTATGATTTGTTGATTTTGGTTAAAATTTGTTCATCGCGAATTTCTGGAATTTTTCTTGACGAGCCTGATGAAGAAGACGGTCAAACGCGTGTTTCGATCTGATTGCCTGGCTCAAGTTTTCAAAATCCTGTTTCTCGCGGATCACATCCAATCACACGTTGCCAGCGTTTTTAATAAAACGCAGAGTTTTGATCCTGGCCTCATGTAATTACCATAATGCCACGCCATTTAATTAATTCCATTTCAAAACTTAAATAATTATTTCATTTCACCAATAAACTTCAAAAAATCATAATTAAATCATGGATTATCCAATTTGAGTGGGGATTTTTATGATGATCTCCAAATTTTGTCTAGTTTTTTTTAGGTATGATAACAAAAGTTGTGCCTGGTGATTTTTTTGGATTTGTCTAGTGATCTTTGATATGTATGCATTTGATGTATGTTTCACCATTTCCTTCATAAAATGATCAGGCATTATCCAAAATGAATGAAATTTCACATGCTTGTTCTTGACTCTCTTCTGGTGATTTTGATGTATAGTTTGTTAATTTTGGATTTATGGTTTGAAAGATATGATGTGTTCAAGTTGAGTGTGACAATGTGTGTCACATTATGTTATGCTATCTTGATGAATTTTGTTTCCCTGCTTGTGCTGTGTCATTTGTTCCCAATTTTTACATGTGATATCATTTGTATGTCTAGTTTCACCATGATTTTTTGTAGGATTTGTTGAGCCATTTCCTATTTGATTGGTATTTTTGTTTGTTGTTTAGTCATTTTAGGGTTTTTCTTGAGTGACTAACTTCCATGTTATGTGAAATTCTCATACTTTACCATATGAAGATGAAATTTGATGGAGTGTTTCTTAACATGTTTAAGTTCATTTTGGCTTTGGTCCCATTCATTTCTCATTTGTTGTCACTGTTTTATATTTGCTTGAAGTTGACACATGCTTTGTGACCTAGTTTGGATTGATTTTTGCATGTCCTGACCTGTTGAATTTAATTTCCCTACTTCCTCTTGTCCAAATAGCATGAAATTTGATATGAAGCTCATTGAATATGTTCTGTTTAGACTTGAATTTTTGTGGAATTTATTGAGCTGTTTTGGTATTTGTTTGAGTGTGATCATTCTGTTTACTCATATGTGGTTCATACTTGCCTAGTTTGACTTAAATTGTGCATGAAATGAATTTAGTGCATAGTTTAGATGTGAGACTAATTGGATTCTCTTCTTAATTGATTTATCTTGGTTTTGATCATTTGTCACTTGCTGTTTTGGATTTTTTATCTCCTTTTGACCCTAGTCTTGGACTAGTGGTTTGTGATCTCACTTTTGAGTTATGTTTCAGGTTAATAGCACAAATGGCCTTTGCTTGATGGTGTGCTTCCATTGGACTTGATTTGTGACTTGTGTATAGCTAATTTTGACTTTGTTTTGCAGGGTTTGATACTTGAGTTTGAGCCTTAATGGCTTGCACCTTTGTGCATTGGCTTGTGTTTGTCTGTATAGTTAATTGTGAACCATTTGCTGTTTGGTTTTGTGATTGGTATACTGACTGTATTTGATTGATTTCAGGTACATTAGTTGCTAATATTGCTTTGCTTTGCTTGATAAGCAATTTGCATTGAGGTATAACATTCTTGTCTCCATGTAGTCTGGAAGACCTGGCTTGTTACCTAGCCAGGCACCTGTCTGAAGTCCTCCTTAAGAGGCGATGTTTGTGCTTGTTTATTTTTGTCCCCAAGCAGGTAAAGACCTCTATGAGGCAATTGGCGGATAAGAGAGATATGCAATCTATCTCCCGCTCTTCTGTTGAGTCATCCCTCTGCTCACACCAAGGTGTTGATGCATTGGGATACAAACCCAAGATCTTGTACAATGTACAGTTGTGTCAGTGTCTTAAAGTGTAGAAGGGTTCCCACTTTCTGGACCCACACTTCTTTGTCTAAAGCTCTCCCCGGCCGGGGATAAGAGCTGTGAAGTCTCATCTTCACTCACCTTTCATCTGCTTCACCTTGGCTCTCAATGTCAAGGTAAGAGCTAACACCACCCCTATACAGATGACTTGCTCTTGCAGTCTTACCCTTTGATTGAACCCCACTTGTGTGTATATAGTGTGTGCTACTTGTGAACGCTTGGTTTGATGTTTGTTTGTGCTGATTAAGATAGGCTTGCTCCCTGTGCAAGTTAGCTAGAAACCTTGACTTAGGGATGATATGCATGATAACATCTAGGCTCGAGTCGTAGTCTCCCTAGTTGTGTCTCCCTCTGTTATCGGGTTAGGCTAGTCCTGTGTCCCTTCGTAGGGGAACTACGTCGCCCTGATCCTCATACCAGATGAGGTACGTAGGCAGGAGATGAGCAGATCTCTCCGGGCGCCTGTGTCTTTGTTTGTGTTGTTGTGTGCTGGGAAGCTGATGTAAGTCCATCGAGTGGCATTCGGGTTCTAGTGTGGGTTTGTTTGGTTCGGATGTTGATGTAAGTCCAGTGATTGGCATTCGGGCTCCACGTTTGCCTTCTTGTGTGTGTTTTGGTTCGGATGCTGATGTAAGTCCAGTGATTGGCATTCAGGCTCCACGTTTGCCTTTGCCTGTGTTGGTTTGTGTGCGTGTTAGCCGAGCTACGAATGCTCTGATTCTCCTTCGTCCAAGGAGATACGTATGCATAGGATGCGATATCCTAGCGAGCATGTGTCGTTTCCCCCGTCGAACTACTTTGACTCTGATGTCTATGCTTGATAGACTAAGTAGGCCCAGGATACGATGTCCTGCCGAGTCAGTCTCTCGTTTTCTTGTGTCTCTTTCAGCCAGTGCGTGTGTGTTTGAGCAGTGTTTTAGCAACCATTTTCCTTCCTATTGTGCGTGGATCCCGTCGAGTACGACGGATGCGTAGGGGTGCTAATACCTTCCCTTCGCATAACCGACTCCCGATCCCATTCTCTTTGGTCGCGAGACCATGCTTTTTCCAGGTTTACTCTGAGCGTTTCCTTTCCCTCTTTTGGGACAAATAACGCACGGTGGCGGCTCTGTTGTTCTTGTTTTCCCGTCGGTTTTTCGCGTAATGCGACACCAGTCTTTGTATGTTACTGTCATCTTTTGTATAATCTTCTTAATATTCTTATTAGCAGCCTCCACGGTGCCGTTCATCTTTGGCCAGTACGGAGAAGAGTTATGGTGTTTTATTTTGAACCGCGTGCAAAGTTCAGTAATCATCTTGTTGTTCAAATTGGTGCCATTGTCCGTGATAATTCTTTCAGGGATGCCATATCGACAAATAAGACTATTCTTGATGAACCGTGCCACCACATTCTTGGTGACAGAAGCAAATGAGGCTGCCTCTACCCACTTTGTAAAATAATCAATAGCAACAAGAATGAAACGATGTCCATTAGAAGCATTAGGTTTAATCTCTCCAATCATATCAATGCCCCACATTGCAAAGGGCCAAGGGGCTGTCAACACGTTTAATGGAGCAGGAGGCACATGTACTTTATCCGCATAGATCTGACACTTGTGACAAGTTCTGGAATGATGGTGGCAATCAGCTTCCATGGTAGACCAATAATACCCTGATCTCAGAATCTTCTTGGCCATCGTATGTCCACTAGAATGAGTCCCAAAAATACCGTCATGCATGTCTTCCATAATCTTTTCTGCTTCCTTCTTATCCACACAGCGAAGCAAAGTCGAATCATGATTACGTTTGTATAATACTCCATTACTCAAAAAGAATTTAGCAGAGAACTTCCTCAGAAATTTTCTGTCGTTGATGGACGCCCCTTCAGGGTATTCCTGAGTTTCTAAATATCTTTTCACTTCGTGGAACCAAGGTTTCTCTCCTACTTCATCAGCGTTAAGTTCATAACAATATTCTGGTTCATCTAATCGTTCAATGGTGATCATGGGAGCTTCATCATCCCATCTGACCCTGAACATAGATGACATGGTAGCCAATGCGTCTGCCAACTGATTTTCTTCTCGTGGAATATGTTCAAATGTAATCTCTTCAAAGCATGGGATTAATGTCATCACCCGCTCTCGATAAGGGATGAGATTCGGATGCTTAGTGTCCCATTCTCCTTTGATCTGACTAATTACTAATGTT
Organism: Lathyrus oleraceus; assembly: GCF_024323335.1. Classification (NCBI taxonomy): domain Eukaryota; kingdom Viridiplantae; phylum Streptophyta; class Magnoliopsida; order Fabales; family Fabaceae; genus Lathyrus; species Lathyrus oleraceus. Next base: position 355,691,873 of record NC_066579.1, read on the forward strand.
GAGTCTCCGTACACACTCAAAAACTTGATTCTTAGGTCTATAGCAGCTCTGAGTCCCAAAATACATGCTTCATACTCAGCCATATTATCGGTACAATCAAAACATAGTCTAGCAGTGAAAGGCGTATGGCAACCCTTGGGGGAAATAATTACAACACCAACACCATTGCCCAATGCATTATAAGATCCGTCAAAAACCATAGTCCATCGGGATTCCCTCTCGGGTCCTTCATTCGGTCCAGGTTCTTCATTATCAGTAACAAGCATGACATTCTCATCTGGGAACTCAAAATTCATAGATTGGTAATCATCCACCGCTTGATGAGCCAAATGATCAGCTAGCACGCTTCCTTTGATTGCTTTCTGGGTAGTATATTGGATATCATACTCTGTTAAAATCATCTGCCATCTTGCTATTCTTCCGGAGAGGGCAGGTTTCTCAAATATGTATTTGATAGGATCCATCTTAGAAACCAACAAAGTGGTATGATTCAACATATACTGTCTTAGTCGGCGAGCAGCCCAGGCCAAAGCACAGCAAGTTCTCTCGAGCAGTGAGTATCTTGTTTCACAGTCGGTAAACTTTTTGCTAAGGTAGTATATGGCATGCTCTTTTCGACCAGACTCGTCATGTTGCCCCAACACACACCCCATTGAATTTTCTAACACGGTCAAATACATGATTAGAGGTCTTCCTTCAACTGGTGGCATCAGAATTGGAGGTTCCTGGAGATACTTCTTGATTTTGTCAAAAGCTTCTTGACACTCATCATTCCATATCATCTCTTGATTTTTCCTCAATAACTTGAAAATGGGTTTGCAAGTAGCGGTCAAATGGGAGATAAATCGGGCAATGTAATTCAAACGTCCCAAGAAACCTCTGACTTCTTTATCTGTACGAGGAACTGGCATTTCTTGAATAGCTCTCACCTTAGCCGGGTCAACCTCAATTCCTTTGCCACTGACAATAAAGCCCAAAAGTTTACCAGATCTTACTCCAAAGGTGCATTTGTTCGGGTTCAATCTCAACTTGTATTTCTTCAGCCTCTCAAACAGTTTGTATAAATGATCGAGATGTTCTTCTTCAGTATGAGATCTGGCTATCATGTCATCCACATATACTTTTATTTCATGATGAATCATATCATGGAACAAAACCACCATAGCACGCTGGTATGTTGCCCCGGCGTTCTTTAAACCGAATGGCATTACTTTGTAACAGAAAGTGCCCCATTGCGTCACAAACGTAGTTTTCTCCATGTCTTCAGGTGCCATCTTAATCTGGTTATAACCCGAGAATCCATCCATGAAGGAGAATACCTTGTGTTGAACGGTGTTGTCTACCAGAACATCAATGTGCGGGAGTGGAAAGTCATCTTTGGGACTCGCTTTATTCAGATCTCTGTAATCGACGCACATTCGCACCTTACCATCCTTCTTCGGTACCGGTACCACATTAGCAACCCATTGAGGATAAGAAGTAACGGCTAGGAAACCGGTGTTAAATTGTTTCATAACTTCGGCTTTGATTTTCTCGGACATTTCAGGACGCATGCGACGAACCTTTTGCTTAACAGGATGACAATCTTCCTTCATTGGCAAACGATGCACTACTATATCAGTATCCAGTCCTGGCATGTCTTCATAAGACCAAGCAAAAATCTCTATATAGTCATGTAACATCTGAATCAACTTTTCTTTGACACTGTTTTCCAAGTCTGCTCCTATTTTGACTTCTTTCTTGTCTACTTTTGTACCCAAATTTACAGTTTCAATTGATTCTTCATGCGGCTGTATAGTCCTTTCTTCTTGCAGTAACAGTCTGGAAAGTTCTCCAGGGACTTCACAATCTTCCTCACTTCCATCCTCGGCTTGGTAGATCGGATTTTCAAAGTCATAATGAACAGTAGCAGAATTATTATCAACAGGATCCAGAGTGGATATGGATCTGCAATTTGTTACGTGAGTGTGTGTAAGAGAACATAGCTTGTTAAAGATGACAGGAAAGATAAGGAGCGCAATATTTGAATGCAAAAAGTCCATTGATTTATTGAATGTGGATATGCTTATGAAAATGACAGAACCCTTAACAAGTTAGCTATTGTGCCCCGGGTGTAGACACAATGCGTTAAGAAGTTCAATTGTAAAAATTAAAAAAATTGCAACCCTAAAATAGACAATAACAATTACTCTTGACTAAAGGAAATCGGGATAGTGTCTTCGGCCTTCCAATTTTTGAGTCCGTCACCAATTGTTGGGAAAATCCAGCTATCCAAGTCAGAATCGCTATCAGCATCTTCTACAGCATTAATCTGATCTTTGACTATGTTTTCAGAGCTAAACCCCAGGCCAAATCTATCAGACTTGTACGGTACATTGATCAGTTGACCCCAGCCAGTACGACCACCATCTTCAACCACGGCTTGAGTATCTTTCAGAGAAATCATAGCAGGAGGGGCATGAATAACCTCGGGCACAAGGGAAGTTGGCTTAAGGACAGGACTAGTCGGATGAACCATTTCAAATGACTGAGAGGGAGTCTCAAAGAATTCGCCATCCATCTCGACGTATCTGAAGGCCTGCACACTACTGACAATATACTCCTCTTCTCCACATACGGTGACGATCTTGCCCTCTATCGGATACCTCAGCTTTTGATGGAGAGATGAAGCTACAGCACTTGCCCCATGAATCCAAGGGCGTCCCAGCAAGCAGGAATAGGCAGGACGAATGTTCATTACGTGAAAGATAGTGTTGAAAACTTGAGGTCCTATCTTGATAGGGAGAACCACTTCACCATGGACAACGCTCTTCGCACCATCGTAAGCACGTACCACAACGTCACTAGGTTTCAGTTCAATGCTCTTACAGTCAAGTTTATCGAGCACAACTTTCGGTAGCACATTCAAAGAAGAGCCATTATCGATCAACACATGAGACAACGTGATCCCCTTACACTCAATGGAGATATGCAGAGCTTTATTGTGGTTCTTTCCTGCTGGTGTCAGGTCAGCATTGGAAAAGCCTAGGCCATTGTCAACAGCCAAGTGAGCAACATAATTTTCGAACTGATCGACGGATGTCTCCTGAGGTACATGAGCGGTCTTCAAGAATTTTATCAATGCATTGGCATGAAATTCAGAAGATAACAACAAGGATAGCATCGAAATTTTAGACGGAGTATGCCCCAGCTGTTCTACCACATCAAAATCACTCTTGCGGATGATTTTCAGCACTTCTTCCATTTCTTGTTTGGCAACATCTTGGTAGTAACTTCGACCGGTGTCTCTGACTGAGAAGGGTTGACTGGTTCCTTTCCTCGAGTTTCAGGGGCGGGAGGTGAGATTTCTGGAGAGAAGATCCTTCCACTTCGAGTAATTTTACTAGTCCCAACAATGTCATTAGGATTAGCAGAATTATCAACTTGCTTTATGCCATGGATGTAAACATCACCTCCATAATTCCACGGAATGGCTTTGCTCGAGGAATACGGTATTGGGCCAGGTGCAGTAATGATTAGGGGAGCTACCTTGGGCTTAGCAGTAATCTTCACAGGCGCCCTAGTAGTGGTAATCTTCACTGGAACTTTGGACCTAGCAATCACAGATATTTCTTCAATAGGGTTTTCCAGCTTAAGAATCTTTTCGTAGAGGATTGTGCGATCGTCCATCAGCCGTTGAATACCATTTCTCAACTTCAAGCAATCATTGGGTCGGAGTATACAGAGATCGCAATTTTCAGCACAACCTGGAAATAAACCAGCTTGCAATAAATTCTTCTTGATGGTCAGGAGAGGAGATGCTAAGTCAGCTACATTAGTAATGTGAGAATTGTTATCCATAGCATTAACAACCTTGTTATGGTTAGGCATAGGTGCAGTGATGACATTAGGAGTCTCTGGAGGATCAAATTCAATTTCTCCAGCGTCGATCATATCCTGAATCTTATTCTTTAACAACCAGCAATCGTTTGTATCATGCCCGGGGCTATCGGAGTGATATGCACACCTGGCATTGGGATTATAACGAGGAGAAGTAGTGTTGACATTTGCAGGAGGGCCCCTGAGGGTAATTAGATTTGCCTTTAGCATACCCTGCAGTGCTTGTGCTAAAGTCACATTGATCTTCGTAAACTGCCTTCTTGGCCTGTCTTGTCTGTGCTGGAAGTTTTGAGATGGCGGTGCTGCAATCGTCACTGCTCCAACAGCATGGTCACGATTTTTCTTGTTATGACCCCTTTGACCGTACACAACATTTGATTCGGTCTTCCCCTGATAGGACTTTTTGGTGCTTGCAGAGGTAGCCGCCTGTATCTTTCCACTTCGAATGCCGCTTTCAACACGTTCACCTGTCAATATCAGATCAGTGAAACCCGATGAAGAACTTCCCAGTAGATGGCTGTAGAACGGACCAGTCAGTGTACCCATGAACATGTCCACTAATTCTCGATCAGTCATAGGGGGTTTGACTCGGCCAGCCAAATCTCTCCATTTTTGAGCATATTCTTTGAAGCTTTCTTTAGATCCCATAGTCATATTCTGCAACTGTAGCCGAGTAGGTGCCAATTTAGAATTATACTGGTAGTGCTTGTAGAAAGCTGTCGCTAAATCAGTCCAGGTGCGGATGTTAGAGCTCTCGAGCTGGTAGTACCATTCTAACTGTGTGCCAGACAGACTCTCTTGGAAGAAATGGATCCATAGCTTCCTATCAGTGGTATACGGCTGAATCTTTCTCACATAAGCTCTCAGATGCATCTGAGGGCAAGATGCCCCATCATACTTAGTGAAAGTAGGGATCTTGAATTTGCGAGGAATGACCACATCAGAGACCAAACCCAAGCTTTCGAAATCCAGACCGGGCGCCTTCTGACCCTCCATAGCTAGCATACGCTCTTCCAGCAACTTATACTTATCATCTTTTGGAGAGTATTGTTCATTTTCATAATCTTCATCGTCGTCCTCCTGGCTGAAAGGATCAGCATTCTCATCTTCTGAATCTGTCCCCTCTTCTTGATCCTTCGGAATTCTAATCTTGACTCCTGCAGCCTGTCCTTTAAGCCTTCTTCCCGGGTTAATGTAACTCACAGGTTTCTTATCTTTCTTCTGCTCGAGCAAGAGAGCCTTCAGCTCCTCCTGCCCCTTGGATAAGTTCAAGATCATCTCCTGGAATTGAGCATTTTGAGTCTGGAGATCTTTGACAGTTTGTTCAAGGGCCATTTTTCTGTTTAGAAGGAAGACCGTGAGAACATCGATCTTTTAGAATACCTGTTATGCAATGTTATGTTATGATATGCAATGTATGAAATGTTTTCAAGGACTTTTGGAATTTAACTTTACGTAAACTACCAAAAAGAGGGAAACTTTTATTACTAATTTCTTTAATCACTGTTCATTACAAAAATGAAATAATAAAAATACAATGAAAGCTCAAGTCTCCCAGGGACGACTTCTTTTTGGGCGAAGATATGCATTGAGTCTTCGTTCCTCATTAAGCTGGCTGGTGAGCTCTAATACTTTCTTCCTTTCTACAACGAACTGAGTCTCAAAAGTATCCCTTTCCTCTCTCAACTGGATCCAGGATCTCTTCAGTTCTTCAACATTGGTAGGCATATCTAGATAAGGAATGATCTGAGGAGTACCTCCTTCAACTCCTGGTTCAACAATCAGCGGTCCGACTGCAAGATATGGCATGACAAGTTCACGAGCTCTTGCGCGTACCCATCTGAGATAAGGCTCCATAGGAATAGAGTTTTTATGTCCTAAAGTGCTTCTTTTCACCATGCCCCAAGCTCGTACAAACCTTTGACGGAGACCTTGAGAATCGTTGTCATAGTCAAACACAGTGCCTTGGATAATTATTTCATGTGGACCATCTCTTCGAGCATAACCAAACTGACGTAGGGCTAAAGCTGGGTTATAAGTAATACCTCCTCTTATCCCCAGGAGTGGCACGTTAGAGAATTCTCCGCAGCGGTCAATGATTATAACATTTTCTTTGGGTTGAGGACACCAATGGATGTCTGAATGGGAGAGCGACATTATCCTTTGAGACCATTTCAGGTTTTGCTCATTCTTCAAGACTGATTGAGGAAGGTGCGAAATAAACCACCTAGATAATAAAGGTATGCAGCACATGAGAGTCCCTTTCCTTTTCATAGTACGAGTGTGAAGGGAATGCAAAATGTCTCCAAGCAAGGTAGGCACAGGGTTATGAGTGAGAAATATCCTAACAGCATTCATGTCTATGAATTGGTCTGGATTAGGGAATAACACCAAACCATAGATTAGTAATGCTAGGACATCTTCGAAAGCATGGACATTCATAACTTTTAAGAATTCTCGGGCCTTATTTATTAGAAATTTGGCAAGTAAACCCTTAATTCCACTTCTTGTTACCCAATTAGCTTCAATGTCGGACTTTGCCATGTGTAAAGCCGCGGCAACTTCTTCAGACTTCGGAATCTTTTCTAAACCACTGAAAGGTGTTTGATCAAGGATAGGTATCCCAAGCAGCCTGGAGAATTCTTTTAACGTGGGCACCAACTGATAATCCGGGAAGGTGAAGCAATGATGTTTAGGATCGAAGAACTGGAATAGAACTCTCATCATATCTTCTTTGACACCAATGGTAACCAAATTGAGGAGAGAACCATGTTTCTTGATGAACTGAGCCTGATCAGGAAGTTCTGACACTAAACTCTTGAGTTGAGGAGAGATTGCTACAAAATTGATCCGGATGGTCTTCCTGGAAGCCATAGCCCTGTTACAGAGCAAAGTTAAATCCCTAAGTCCTTGAAATGGTTAGTACAATGCCATGATGTTATGATGTTATGATGTTATGATGTTATGATGTTATGTAAGTAACAAACACAAGCAAGTCACACAACAATCATTCCTAGGTTTTAAGGCTTGCATGAGTTCCATAGGTAAGTACCCTCCCCACTGAAGTTTGGTTGGTTCAACCTGTCCTAGAATAGTAACCGGGTTCTAGAAGGATCTCAAATCATTGACCTTCCCTTAAGTCCACTTCAGTGCAACACCCAGTGGTTGACCAAAGCTTCCTTAAAGTCCAATCTCAAAGAGTGTAGTATCGAGTCTCAACCAACCCCAGTCGGAACCGAAGTCAGTTATCTCACTACTTTCTAATGGCTAGGATGAGTCAATTAGGGTTCTAAAGGTCTGGTTAATGCTTTGATGACACCACGCAGACGCCAAATTTTTCCTCAAGTAAACATGAGGAACATCAGGACATCCAAAGTGTCACATTAACCGTAGCCATCATTTTAACCATTCCAGTATACGCCGGATAGTCGCGATGATCTATTGCTACTTACCTAAGGTACACTAGATCCGGGTGTAGGATCTTTCACTCAAGCACAACATACCCAAGCAATCCCTTAAAAGACAATTCAAATAAGTGATCTTTTTTTTTAAGGTAACCTCTCTTTGTCATCCCCAGCAGAGTCGCCAGTTCTGTCATACGGTGAACTGACTTTGTGTGTTTTTGCTTTGGAAAGCAAATGTCGCGGATAGCAAGAGTCGCCACCGACTTTTCTTTTATCCAATAAGGAAAGGCGGAAAAGAACAGGAAAGACCTTGATTAGATTTTGGGTTCGGGAGGTACATTATACAAAGGGAAGGTGTTAGCACCCTTTGTATCCATGGTTATCCATGGGCTCTTAATTGCTTGATCACTTATGTTTTTCTTGTCTGAAAAAGTGTGTGAGAGCTGTTTAGAAAATGTTTTGAAAAGAGAGTTTAACTTTGTAATGATTCTTGTACGAATGTATACAAAGTATTTATCTCGTTTAATTTGGAAAGTTGTTTAGAAAAATATAACTTGGCAATGATTCTAGTACGAATGTATACCAAGTGGTGATTTTCTAATAGATGTTTTGCAAAGTGTGAGGTGTGAAAAGTATTTTGAGTCGTGATTCAGCATTTAAGAGTTATACCTACCCAAGGTCTTTATGGGTATTTCCTATCCTTGTGAGGGTCAAACTGTCCTTACTATTGAGAAGTAAGTAGTTTTATCCTTTGGATGTAAAAGGGACATCGTAGGGTCATCGATTGGTCATTGAAGGCAACATTTGTAAGGATACCTTAGCATTCGAAGGGATGATCATCATTTAACCGTAGGCTATAACGACGGGTCATCGAGGGACAAAAATCATATATTCGCAGGCAACATCCGAGGGACTATGATTTATCTTATAGGGACATGATGATTTAACCGAAGGGTCTTTGCTAAGTGTATCCCCACATTCGCGGGACATGACCGTAATACCGTAATCGTAAGGCAACAAAGAGAGGTCCAAGATCACATATTCAAAGGCAATATTTTATAATCAATTAGGTAATTAGGATGAATCTCCACATTAAAATCAATTAAGTAATTAGGATGAATCTCCACAAGGGTATCCCACAAATAAAGTGGAATACCTAGCAAGTTACCTTTTCCGGGAGTATGTGAACCCTTACAAAATTCAGCAAACAGGTCAGAATACCAAATCAGGGTACAATCGAGAATTGCACCAAACAAAAGGAATCACAACAGTAATAGTGTCAGATAAACAATGCATGGTGATAATAAAACATGTCAGATGAGCAAAGATCAGAACAGAAAAAAAATCAGCGACTGTCACGTTCGCTGCTGCCTCGCCTAGCGAGGGCTTAGCGAACACTCGCTACAGGTTCGCTTAGCGATGTGCTAGCGAACGGCTGCGGGTTTTGAATTTAAGAACAGTACGATTTCAGCGAGCTCCAAACCCTATGGCATCCATTACAGAAATTACATGGTTAAACGTTCAAGATATTCATACATACTTAAATCCACATGCAAAACTTAAGATGTTTTTATAAATTCAATCATAATGCCACATGTAAATTAAGAACATAAAGCGGGAATAGTAATGTAAACCTGTTTGCAATTGAATTGCAACCTTGAATTGGCAAGTCACTCTTAGGGTTGGCGCCGGATTGAGTTGGGCGGAGGTAACCTTTGTGCAGATGCGTTTCCTTTGGGGTTTCCTTTAGGGTTGCTCTGAATTCTCTTTGTTAGCCTCCAGGGTTTGCTCGGTTGCTTCTGTTAGGGTTTCCTTGCTAGGGTTTCTTTTCGTCCGTCTTCCTCCCGTTTGTGAATGAAGCTCTACTATTTATAATAATTTTTGTGACCTAATGGGCTCAGAATGAAGCCCAAAATTTCTGGTATTCGCAAGCTTCGCTAGGCGAGTGGTGTAGCGAAGGGTTCGCTAGGCGAAGGATTTTGCTCTCCTAGCGAGCATGCCATTTTAAGCCATTTTCTGGATTTGGGCCACCTGTGTGCTGGGTCTTTGTTCCTGTAAGACCAGTGTCTTGAAAAATGAATTGGAGTGCCTTGAAAAATGTCTTGCAAGATTAACGGGCAAATTTTGGGGTATGACAGTCGCCACCGTGCGTTATTTATCCCAAAGGAGGGAGAGGAAACGCTCGAAGTAAACCTGGAAAAAGGAAAGGACAAGACAGGGTCTCGCAACCAAATCTTGGGTTCGGGAGTCGATTATGCGAGGGGAAGGTATTAGCACCCCTACGCATCTGTAGTACTCTACGGGATCCACTTTGGTAGTTCTTGTCTAAAGGGTGCGGGTTTATCTAATGTGTTATTTACTAAAAAAAAGGGGTCAAAAGAAAATGAATCGCACGGATGTCGCATCCACTGCATACGTATCTCATATGAATATGAGAATCAGAGTCTTCGTAGCTCGGCTGACCTAGGGGTTAGGGGGATGTGTGCTCGCTAAGACATCGCGTCTTATGCCTACGTATCTCATATGGCCTGAGAATCAGAGCAAAACGTAGTTCGGCTAACTACGGGGTTATGGATTGGGTTTTGGACGAACGACGTTACTACGCAATCTACCGGATGCTCGACCTTTGGAGACTTACTCGCCTGTAGTAGAAGGAGTTAACGTGTTCTTAGGAGAAGAAAAATCAATGAGTTGGTAGGGTTAGGGATGCTCATGCAGAAGGGAAATCCTAGACGAAGGAACCTGCATAAAGTAAACACACAAAACATTGAATTTATAACTTAATTGTTGTGGACCTGTGGGCTTTTGAGAGAGGTCCAAGTCCAAGATTTTTCTTTTATTTATTTATTTAATTAATTTTTTTATTATTTTTTTTTATATTTTTTTTTTTTGTTTTTTTTTGTTTTTTTGTTTTTTGCTTTTTTTTTTGTTTTTTGTTTGTTTTTGTTTGCATAACACGTGGGCTTCGCCTAGCGAGCAGGACAGCTCATGAACAAACCTTTGCTCCTTCAAGATTAACGTTTTGACTGACGAATAGACCCCTGTTGGAAGTAACTCAAGTCTTTCCCTTGTGTTGACTGATCATCTAAATAGAACCCACAAAGTGTCCTGGATTATGTTCAAGCTTCTTGAAGCTAATCTCGATTGACATGATGAAATGCAATGTATCTAATGTTAAATGACCTAAAAATGAATGCGTGAATAAGGAGGGCAAATTTTGGGGTGTTACAGCTGCCCCTATTCAGTCATCAGCTAACCCGAGCAGGATGAATGCGAACAGCTTATCAGACAAACAGGGTGAGCTGTGATTGAATACCAAAGACAGACCGAAAATTTGCGCTCCGAGAACACCACAAAAATGCTGAAATACACCGCATTGTTTATTTCTCTTCCGATCCTCTGGCTGAATCTGAATCAGTCTTCTGACTTAATCTGGAGTTTCGATCCTCTGGTTGAATCTATACTCAATTTAGTCATCTGGTTGGATGTTAATTTTGATCCTCGGGCTGGATACGGTTTCAATCTTCTGGCTAGATCTTCTTCGATCTTCTGGCTAGATCTTCTTCGATCTTCTGGCTAGATCTCCTTTGTTTCGATTCTCTGGCTGAATCTATTTCCGGTCTTCAGGCTAGACCTGACTTCGATCTTCTGGCTAGATCTTCTTCGATCTTCTGGCTAGATATGAATTGTTTTGATTCTCTGGCTGAATCTATTTCCGGTCTTCGGGCTAGACCTGACTTCGATCTTCTGGCTAGATCTTCTTCGATCTTCTGGCTAGATCTTCTTCGATCTTCTGGCTAGATCTCCTTTGTTTCGATCTTCTGGCTATTTTCTTTGATTCTCTGGCTGAATCTACTTCGATCTTCTGGCTAGATCTGAATTGTTTCGATTCTCTAGCTGAATCTATTTCTGGTCTTCGGGCTAGACCTGACTTTGATCTTCTGGCTAGATCTAGATTATTTTGATGATAAATTCCCATCATCAGGATCTCGCATCTGGGGCATGCGCTGGTTGACCCTCTTTCGAAATCTACAGTCTTCATGTTAGATATGCAGCTTCGAGAATATCCCACTTTTGGGCTTCGTACATATTCTTCAGGCTAGAACATGTTATAACGACTCTTCGATTAGACTTTGTTTTTCAAATGCGATCCACGGGCTGGATCCTCTTGTAGGTTGATTTTCTGTTGAGCTGTCAATCTATTCCTCCAGCTGGCTTGCTGGGGAAATAACGTTCGTAGTCGACTCTCTAGCTGAATCTTCGAAATGACCCTCAGGCTGGATCTCTGGAAAACGATTCTCAGGTTGAATCTTCGAAATGACCCTCATGCTGGGTCACACACACACTTGATCCTCTGGCCGAATCTCATGACTTTGGTTGTAAAGTAATTTTTCAGTCTACTTTGAAGAACCTGTTTATCAGCTTATGTGTATGTTTGATATGCATGCAAATGCAAATGCAAATGTTATGCATGGTGCAAAAGAAAAAAGAAATCTGCTTGGGGAAGCAACTCTGGCAGGGAGCGGATCGCTGTATCAATCCTTGAATGCTCTGTGGGGAACGATCCGTCTGCCGGGACCGGGGAGCCACCGAAAATAAATCGGTCTTTTTTGAAAAGTTGACCTTGCTGGGGATGTATTAACTATGGAAACTTTTCTTGGCGAGGCTCTGCGAGGAGAGTCTGTGAGGAAAGCACTTCCTGGGGAAATGTCGTAGGAATCGACCTTTGCTGGGGATATGAACTTGCTAATCGTCCTCAGGCTGGGGATTAAAACAAATCTGTTAAAAAAAATAATCTGCTGGGGACGAGATGAACACTGGGAACACCACCCTCTTGTCTGTTGGGTATGCGACTACTCCGCTGTTGCTGGGAAGATACAGTCTGGCACTGTCGACTCCGCTGGGGATATACAGTCTGGATACTGTCAACTCTACTGGGGAACCTTCTCTGCAGAGGAGAGGCTTTGTCAACCACTTGGGGGTGAGGATTCATGACTTGGCATCCGGTTCCTGTGACCTGTAACAAAAAAATACACGTATGCCCCGGGGAATTACTCGGTTTGAATTCACCGTCCGGGATTAAGCACATTCAAAGCAATTTTGATTGTTTTCCTGCGCAAGTCATCTGCAAAAGCCACCATTACATTCAGATGCAATATGTTTCCTCAAGAATTCAGACATCTTTTGCAAACAAACTGATAAATGAAAAGTAAAGAGGATTTTTAACTGAATTATTCGACTTTTGTTAGTTGAAAAATTTGTGCCAGGAATAGGCGAGTACATCAGGAAGCTGATCCCTGAAAAGAGGCGATCGCTATAAATTGAACAAGAGAAACTATCCTAATGGCAATGTGGAAACGGGGTCCCACCGAGTTTCGACTCTGCTATGGCTCGTATGTCCTCAAGACGCTCTGCTCATCTTGCTTTCTGAAGTGGATGGTTAGACGATCTTTAACCTTCGAAGATTGTCGGATTGAATGAAATGGTGATATAACACGGATGAACTCAGATCGCAGTTATTCGCTTATTCCCTAACTTTTGCGTGGACCGCCCTTTTGGGTTTTCAATCCACCGGGATACCCTTTTTTGCCTGAGCCGCCCTTTCAGGTTTTCGACTCACCGGGTGTACATTTTTTTTTATATCCCTAATTTTTGCCCGAACCTCTTCATTCTTTTTTTTTGTTCGTTGGGATGCCCCTTTTTTTCCTGGACTATTCTTTTTACTGTCCAGCGGGTCTATTTTATGCGAAGTATTTTTTAACTGCGTCTGAGTTGACAGGGGACAGGAAGTCTTCGCCATCCATGGTTGTTAGCATCAGAGCTCCGCCAGAGAAAACTCTTTTAACCACGTATGGACCCTCGTTGTTCGGTGTCCATTTGCCCCTGTGATCTGTGTTGGGAGGAAGAATTCTTTTGAGTACCAATTCACCGACTTGATACTCCCGAGGGCGCACTTTCTGATTAAACGCTCTCTTCGTCCGTCTCTGATATAGCTGGCCATGGCATATAGCTGCTAGTCTCTTATCCTCAACTAGGCTTAGCTGATTGTATCGCGAACGGACCCATTCTGCTTCGTCCGGCTTCATTGTTAGTGCAGGGAAAAGTTATTCTGGCACAAAATGGCATATGAACCCCCTCTGGCGTGATCAACACTGCACCAACTCCGCGACCATTGACGTTGACCGCCTGTCAAACATCATAATCCATTTGGATTCAGGGTCAGGCCCCTCTTCCGGGAGTGGTTCCTCGCAATCTTTCGATCTGAGAAACATGATGTCCTCATCAGGAAAGTCGAACCTCATAGGTTGGTAATCATCAATCGGTTGCGCGGCAAGATAGTCTGACAAGACACTTCCTTTGATGGCTTTTTGTGAAGTGTATTGGATGTCATACTCTGTCAGCATCATTTGCCACCTAGCAACCCTGCTGGCTTTTCAAAAATATACTTGACTTGATCCATCTTTGATATCAATAGAGTCGTGTGAGTCAACATATACTGTCTTAGTCGGCGAGCAGCCCATGCCAAAGCGCGGCAAGTTTTCTCGAGCAGTGAGTATCTTTGTTCATAGTCGGTAAACTTTTTGCTAAGGTAGTATATTGCATGCTCTTTTCGACCTGACTCGTCATGCTGACCGAGCATACAACCCATTGACCTTTCTAACACAGTCAAGTACATGATCAACGGTCTTTTCCTCTCGGCCTGTAGACTGGCCCCGATCTTGATCTCTTTCTTGTCGTCTTCGGTACCAATGTTGATGGTCTCAACCACCTCCTGATAAGGTGTGATAGCTCGGTCCTCCTGTTTCAACAACTTGGCTAACTCCTCATGCAATTCACAATCTTCCTCAACCCCTTCTTCGGCTTGATAGATAGGATTGTCGAAGTCATACTTGGCCATAGCAGTGTCGTTAGCAGTGAGATCCGGGTGATCAGTTTTACGAGGTGTTTTTTGGAAAGAAACATGAAAAAGAAACATTTCCGTTTTTGTAAAAGTAAAAATAATTGAAAGAAAGAGAACACAAAATTGTTTGCAAAAGCTGTCCTTTATTGATGATGAAAATAATTGCGAAATGTAACTAAATGGATGGCCCTACAGATGAGTTATTACACCTTGGTCAAAGTGTAAGACTTTGTTATGCATGTGATAAAAGGAAAACAATAAAAATTACTCTTTTAGTAGAGTAAACCGGATGACTTTTTTCAGACGACCAATTGTCGAGCTTTTCTCCTGGGACACACGGGCGAATCCAGCTATCTAAGTCACAGTCGCTGTCAGCCTTGTCTTCATCTGCAGCATTGACGGTGTGGGGAGAAACCAAACCCCCGCTGGAGAAAGTACCGGCTTCATTCTTCTGAGACCCCAGAGTATACCCCAATCCAAACTTGTCTTCTTTTATGATTGGCTCCACAAATTTGCCCCAGCCTTGGGCATTACCAACCTTAACCACTTCAACAGCTTGCTTGTATGAAGAGATAGAAGTCCTGACCTTCTCAGACTCAGGTGAAAAGATAGTTTCGGGCGCGACCTCACTGATGTTTATGGCTTCGAAGCCCTGACACAGCATCTCATGCATCTCGCCATCCATCTCCACATACTTAAATGTAGACAGGTGGCTAATAAAAATATCCTCTTCACCACAGACGGTGACGATCTGACCTTCTAGTCCATATTTGAGCTTCTGGTGGAGAGTAGAAGTAACAGCACCGACAACATGAATCCAGGGTCGACCTAGGAGACAGGTATAGGCAGGCTGGATATCCATCACATAAAAGGTACTCTTGAATACCTGCAGTCCAATCTTAACTGGCAACTTAACTTCGCCACAAACAGCTCGCTTAGAGCCATCAAAAGCCCTTACAACTAAATTACTTGGCCTCAGGGTGGCGTCATCGCAATCCAACTTCGTTAAGGCTTTCTTTGGGAGAACATTCAGAGAAGAACTTGTATCAACCAAAACATGGGAAAACACCGTCCCTTTGCATTCCATTGTGATATGCAAGGCTTTGTTGTGATTCCTGCCCTTAGATGTTAGGTCATAATCGGTGAAACCTAGCGCATGGCTAGTGTGTACATTGGAAACTACCGACTCCAGCTGGTCAACAGTTATCTCTGGGGGAACATAAGCCATATTCAGTACTTTCAACAAGGCTGCTCTGTGTGCCTCAGAGTACATCAATAGTGAGAGAATGGAGATCTTTGAGGGTGTCTGATTTAGCTGGTCGACTACCTTGTAGTCACTTTTCTTGATAATCCTCATAAACTCATCCACTTCCTTCTCGAATGCGGTCTTAGGAGGAGCTTCCTCGGTAGTAACCTCTTCGGTGGATACCTTTTTCCTTTAGCCTTGGCAGCTGCCTCAGCTTCAGCATTCGTGCGCAATGTTGATGGTGCAAATAGGCGTCCACTGCGAGTGAAGCCACCAATTCCTCCAACATTGTCTATAGTGGAGCTACCAATGTCAATGTCTTCTTCGTTAAATTTCTGCCCCTGGCAGTAGATATCAGCCCCATAGTGTCACGGGATAGCACTGTCTTTCTCATACGGAACAGGTCCTGCTACCGTGATGGTGACCAGACCAATCAAAGTCGGTTGAGGGTTGTCAGAGTAAATTGTAACTGGTGTTGGACTTTCGATGTTCACCGTTGCTGGTTCTGTACTTTCTGGGAAATATACTGTTATCGAAGCGGGTCTCTCGGGAACATATATTTCTTCAGGAGTGAGATAAATCGTCACTGTCGACACATCATTCTTCACTGGACGGGTCTGGTCGAACTGAAGACAACCTTTATCTATCAGTTGCTGAATACCCCTTCTCAGACTGTCACATCCGTTCTCGGCAGCTTGACAATTTCTGCACTCTCCCCCACAGCCCAGGAAAATATGTCCTTTCAAAAGTCGGTCTTTGACTACCGATAGCGAAGTCTTCACTTTAGTCACATCAGAAACCAAATTCAAAGTTTCCCCACTATCAACAACATTAATCCTCTGCCCGCCGTGAGCTGGCATCGGGTTTTGGATAACATTAGGCACCGGAGAAAAATTGATGGCCTGGGCATCTCTCAAATCTTATACCTTTAGCTGGAGAGCCTTGCAATTATCTGTAGTATGGCCAGGTGCGTTGGAGTGAAAAGCACATCTGGCGTTGACATCATAACCTCTAGGCAGATTGTTGGGATCGACCGGTGGGGCCAGAGTTCTCAACGTAACCAGATTCATGTCAATCAGCTTGGGAAGTAATACAGAATAAGGCATTGGGATTGGCTCAATGACCCGGTCCTCCTGCCTTGGACGTTGTTGATAGGGTCTCTGCTGACCCGGATTACCTCCTTGTTGTTGATTATTGTACCTGGGTTGCTGTTGCGGATGATACTGCGGTTGAGGAACAGGTGTTGGAATAGTGACTGCGGCCACTTGATCTTGATAATAATTAGGGCGTCCACTGCCCCTGCCTCTGCCGGCATATACAACGCTCGTCTCACCTTCTCTTCTTCGCTGACCGTTACCAGAAAACGATTTCTTGGGAACTGATGAGTTGGAAGCACTATTGTCTTGAATTCGGCCCATCTTCAACAGACTCTCGATCCTTTCTCCAGCAATCACTATCTCTGCAAAGCTGATTGACGGGCAAGCAGCCAATCTCTCGATATAATTGCCTTGAAGAGTGTTCATGAACATGTCCGCCATCTCCCTTTCAGACATAGGGGGTTGGACGGATGCAGCAATCTGTCTCCAACGCTGAGCATATTCTCTAAAGGTTTCCTTGGCAGCCTGAGACATTCCTTGCAACAAGGTCCGATTTGGAGCCATGTCCAAGTTGTATTGATATTGCTTGACAAAAGCCTCTGCCAAGTCTTTCCAGCTCTTGATGGTAGTACGAGACAAATGAGAATACCATTCACGAGAAGCTCCAGTTAGACTGTCTTCAAAATAGTACATCCACAGCTTTTCATCTTCAGTGTGAGCTCCCAACCTTCCCAGATAAGATTGGAGATGAGTGCGTGGGCAAGAAGCCTCGTTGTATTTCTCAAAAGTAGGGGGTTTGAACTTGTGAGGGATCCTTACTCCCTGAACCAGACCAAGATTGGTGACATCAAAACCTAAGGAATTTTGAGACTCCAAATATTTGAGCTTCTCAGCAAGCTCATCCATACGGCGAGTGGTCTCGAGGGCCTCGTTGTGCAAAGAAAATTGATCATACTGATAATCTTCAGTAACGGGGCGCCCGTTAATCCGAATCCCTTGATTCACATTGTACCTTCCGCCAATACCATTCCCAACATTTCCCGTGTTGCCAACATTACGCGGGTTTCCATCAACAATTGTGTTACCCGCGTTTCCAGTGTTCACAGGGTTATCAACGTTCCCAGGGTTACCAGGGTTCCCAGGGTTACCAGGGTTCCCCTCAGCACTTGGTATTTCCACCTCTGGATCGGGCCTCAGTTGCTCAACCAATTCCCTCAGCTTTTCTTGGCCTTCCGCCATACCAGTCATCAATGTCATGAACAGATCCATCCTTTCATGCATATCAGCCAGTTCTTTCTGTATCTGGTCCATTGCTAGTCCTGGACGGTTTTCCTTTGACGGGTACCTGTGAACTCGCTTGGGACGAATAACTGCCTGAAACAGGGAACAAACATTAGACACTGCGGTGACACCTGCAAAACAAACAAGGGTTAGTATGCATGGTATGCGATGCACTGCTTTATCGATTTTAAGGCCCCCCCTTAGAAAGTGAATACCCTGCAAATGAATAAGCATGAGATGTTGGATGCAAATATGCAGATGATGTTATGCAATGCAAAGGTATGTCAATCAGGATTGCTGGATCCGCTTGAACATCTGTCAGGTTGCACTGCCTGGAGGGAAATTAAGAGGATCAATCAAAGAACACCAAACAAAGGTCATGGGCTGGATCATGTTATCCTTAATATCAACCATCCATTTTTGGTGGATTATGGTTTACACCTCATCAACACCCAAGTTTCATTGATATTAAGGATACCTGAACGAATCAACCATGAATCAAGGGTTTGTTGCAAGTCACGAGCTTGGAGTTTAGGTTAAGAACCATCCAAAGGGAGTGTACTAAGGTTTAAACCTGCCAAACATGTTCTACGAAAAGGTTCCCATAGTCATAATCCCATCTTTCGGATATTATCGGAGGAACGACTACTCGTATTCCAAAAATATTCTCAAGAGAGACTCTTATGAGTGTAGTATCGCGTAACAATCGTATCAAATCTTACACTTGAACGACTTTCGCACTACATCCTACAAATAGGCCAAGATGGGTTTGGTAAACTAAGGTCCTTGGCTTCTAAGGTCTATATTGGAAAAAGTAATGTCTAACCACAACTTACTTGTGTGACATTATTGATCCCAACATGACCTCCACCAAGTGAATGGGCTTGCAAGTCAACTTGCTAAGGAATAACTCCACACAAGTCAACAAGACTATGCCATTCTCCTATCTTAATTGCACTCGAGTCCGGGTATGGAACTCATCTCACAAACAGAACCAGCAGATACGGCAGTCATATGTACACAATGCAATAAAGCAGGTAAATGCTGAAAGATAAATAACTGTACAAAAGAATAAACACCCAATAAACAAACAACCTACAAAAGCTAGGAGGGACTCACTTAGGGAAACCGTGTCCCCAGCAGAGTCGCCAACTGTCGCAACCTGAAAAATGGAATGCGAAAAAAAACAACCGGCGAAGAAAGACAAGAGAGTCGCCATCGTGCGTTATTTATCCCAAAGGAGGGAAAGGAAACGCTCGAAGTAAACCTGGAAAAAGGAAAGGACAAGACAGGGTCTCGCAATCAAATCTTGGGTTCGGGAGTCGATTATGCGAGGGGAAGGTATTAGCACCCCTACGCATCCGTAGTACTCTACGGGATCCACTTTTGTAGTTCTTGTCTAAAGGGTGTGGGTTTATCTAATGTGTTATTTACTAAAAAAAAGGGGTCAAAAGAAAATGACTCGCACGGATGTCGCATCCACTGCATACGTATCTCATCTGAATATGAGAATCAGAGTCTTCGTAGCTCGGCTGACCTAGGGGTTAGGGGATGTGTGCTCGCTAAGACATCGCGTCTTATGCCTACGTATCTCATCTGGCCTGAGAATCAGAGCAAAACGTAGATCGGCTAACTACGGGGTTATGGATTGGGTTTTGGACGAACGACGTTACTACGCAATCTACCGGATGCTCGACCTTTGGAGACTTACTCGCCTGTAGTAGAAGGAGTTAACGTGTTCTTAGGAGAAGAAAAATCAATGAGTTGGTAGGGTTAGGGATGCTCATGCAGAAGGGAAACCCTAGACGAAGGAACCTGCATAAAGTAAACACACAAAACATTGCCTCCTATCGAGGTCTTCCAGCTAAGAAAGCGGTAAAAATACGGGAAAATGTAAAAGTACCACACGGATAAAGATCCGAAGTAACAGTAATTAACGGAACAAGAAAACCCTGAGATCCTTCCAAGCTAACACCATCAACGAAAGTGAGTCAGTACAGGTAATCGGAATGAAACCTCTAGGTGGTATCCCACAAATAAAGTGGAACACCAGGCAAACCATCTCTGCAAGAGTCATATGAGCCCTCACAAAACAAAACTCAACAAACAGGTTAGAGAAACAAAATAGGGTAACCAAGAGTTGCCCCCAAATCAAAATGTAACCACATGAATCATGCCCTTTCAATTCACAAAAATCTCACAAAAAGCAACCAAGGGTAGGAGGCCTAAACCTCTTGTCAAACACATGCATCAAAAGGGCATCAAATTCACCCATAATACCTCATACATTTAGAGCATTCAAATTAAAGGCATAAAGATCGGTTGAAATTGAATTGCACCGTTGGGTTTACAGAGCAATCTTAGGGTTTATATGAGAAGGAATTGATTCTTTGCCGATGAGTTCCCTTCAGTCTCTGGAGGTTTCTCTGAACTCTGTTAGCTCTTCTCTCACTATCTTTTTCCTGCCAGGGTAATAGGAATAGAATGAAATTTTGTTTCACTGAAACTCTGAATTTATAACCTGATTGTTGTGGACCTGTGGGCTTTTGAGAGAGGTCCAAGTCCAAGATTTTTCTTTTATTTATTTATTTATTTAATTAATTTTTTATATATATATATATTTTTTTATATATTTTTTTTTTTCGCTTTTTTTTTTCGCTTTTTTTTTTTTGCATAACACGTGGGCTTCGCCTAGCGAGCATGACAGCTCATGAACAAACCTTTGCTCCTTCAAGATTAACGTTTTGACTGACGAATAGACCCCTGTTGGAAGTAACTCAAGTCTTTCCCTTGTGTTGACTGATCATCTAAATAGAACCCACAAAGTGTCTTGGATTATGTTCAAGCTTCTTGGAGCTAATCCCGATTGACATGATGAAATGCAATGTATCTAATGTTAAATGACCTAAAAATGAATGTGTGAATAAGGAGGGCAAATTTTAGGGTGTTACACCTCTTTCCAGGGATTACTTCCTGATGTAAATGCCTATTCAGAGGCCATTCAATCAATAAAATCATGTTATTCAGTATATCTCTGTTTTCATTTTCATTTTTCTGTTTTGTTTGCAAAAATGACGTCCGAATTTTTTGATAAACATTGCATCATGACACATAAGAGCTTTACAGGTACATGCTTAATAAACATTTAAAATTGCTCTAAATTTTAAGTGCTTTGGATCATCTATTCAGAACAGGTACCCTCAGGGCATTTCCTTAAAATCCCCTGCAGATGATCGTGAATGTTTTCCCCCAACAGACGAATTCGGTATCTTATCCCTGCAGAGCTGATCAGAGCGTTGGATTCTTCAATCCCCAGAAGGTTCTCACCACTGTACCTCCCCCCAAGCGGTGGTTTCAGATTATACACTCCCCAGTAGAGTTGACAGTGTCAGACTATATACCCCCAGCGGAGTTGACAATGCCAGACTGTATCTTCCCAGCAGAAGCGGTTGCTCCTCAGAGTTCGAGGCCAGATCGATAATCTCAATGCCATATCCATGGTTTCTTTCCTTGAAGCAGAACCTCGGTACCGCATCGGTTTTTGCTTCCCCTGCTGAGTCATCTCTCGCAGATCGTGGTTGCCAGAACCACTATCGCTTTCCCCAACAGTAGGTTCTCAGTGCCGTTTGTAACACCTCAAAATTTGCCCTCCTCTTCTTGGGACTAGCTTAACATATTGCATTTCATGTTTAGGGCATTAGGCATTTGCATATTGCATATCATGTGAGAATAGACAAGTCATCCTCCTAAGTCTTTCTCAGAAGATAGAGAGGTTAAGAGATTCAAGCCTGAGGGTCTCATAAATTGATCACTAGCCATCTGAGGGTTTGTGTTCCAATTAGGGTTTTCTTGGTCCCTCAAGGAGGTTAAGCATTATCTTATTGGCAAGGGTACATCATCATCATCATGGTTATGTCCTTATCAAAGGTTTCATTGTTCATGCTCAGATTCCTTGAGATTAGGGTTTTGACCTCTGGTCAACCCTAATTAGTGTCATTCTACCAGTCAGGGTTTCTCAAGGAGATGGGCTTTATTTCTTGGATGGAGATCATATGGTTATATTATGGAGCTTACAAGAGCTAGGGTTTCATTTTGGAGCCAATTCCTCAAGTGGTTGAGGCTCAAGCTGATCAAAGCACTTCCAAGTCATCTGTCAACCAAAAAGTCAACAGAAAGTCAACTGTGGGTTTTGAACTGGGATATTGGTTTTTTTTCATCCCATTCATGTTCCAACAATGTTTATTCATCATGTCAAATACATATCTTGAGGAATTTGAGGCCAGATCAAAAGTTTCCAAAAATGGAAAGTGACCTGTAATTTCAACTTTCCAAAAATGGAAGGTTTTTGGTCCAAATTCAACTTGATCTTACATCATCAAAGAAGTTTCAAATGAATTTTTGTCCAACATGAAAGTTGAAGATCTCTCTCTCCCATTTCCAAAAAGTCTAAGATCATGAGCATCTGATGAATGGTTGAAGAGATATGGTTCAATCATTGCCAAGTGTGCATGGAACTTCAAAAGGCCATAACTTTTGACTCATAACTCCAAATTGAGTGCTCCTTTTTGCATAATTCTTCTCATGACATGAACTTTCCAAATCATTCATCACATTGCATGAATTTTCATCATATAATCATTTGCACATTCATGACCTTTTTGGAGGGAAATTCACAAATTTGAATTTGGTGCATCATGGGAACAAAATGCCATTGCCAACATGTGCATGGAGTGATTTTAAGTGAATTTGAGCTCCCATTTGGTACTGTTCACGTATGCATTTGCATGGCACCACCAATTTTCCAAAATTTGTCATACACTTTATTTTTGCCTAATCCTAATTAATTCATGACTAATTGTGATTTGGATATAATTAACACATGGTATATAAGGTAAATCATAACAGAATTGTTCATAATCTCAAATTCTAGATCTAGATCTCATTTTCCCTCCAAATTTTCTCTTCTTCCAAATTCAAAAATTCTTCAAAGAACACTTGATTTTTATTGCATATTCTGCTTTCTTGATCCTCAATTAGTAGAATTCAAGCCATTGATTGAAGAAATTGGTGAAGAATCAAGCAATTCCATACATGAACATGAACATGGAGTTTTGAAGATCTAGCTAGATCCAAGCCATTCCAAGAGTTGATTTGTGCTCCAGAAGTGATAACAAGGTTGATAGAAGAGGTTTGGATGCTGCTAGACACATGAATCCACTGCTGCCATTGTTGGATCTTCAAGAGATCAAAAATTCGAACCTCTTAATTCATGATTTTATGTGCATAGACTTGTAGAGTTTTTCATGTTGGTTATACTGATATAAAATTTATTAAAAACGGATGAATATTGCATGAGATATGTGAGTTTAAAGTTTGTAGATCTAGAATGTTTTCCTTTGATTCTCATTATCCATGGCTTGTTATGATTAATGGAGGCTAGATTCGTGATGTGCATTGCATGAGCTTTTGAATGATGTATTCATTATTCTGGAAAAAAAATCGTGTGAGGTTACTGTTCCCTCACCGTCTTCACGAAGAAGACGGTGTTTTCCACCGTGCATGGCTGTGACCGCCACCGTCTGTACAGACCTGGCTGGCGCTAGGGTTTATTCAATTTCATGCCACGCGAGCGTCCATGTGTGCTGCCTGTTGGCCATTTGATTGGGCCACATCTCTTTGACCAAGCCTAGTGGCGTTTGACCGCTGACTGGATATGCCAACGCATAAATGAAACTCAGCGTTTCATCCATACTCCCTCACTTCGATTCCATGTTGTGACATTTTGGATTTTATTTTCTCTTTCAGCGCCTTTTTGATCTACACACGCTTCGATTCCGCCTGGCCACACTTTTTCAAATTAATTCCTTCTTTTGCTTTTCCCTCCATTTCAATATATGTTTTGTTCATTATTTCAAATATTTTTGTCAACTTCAAAAAATCACCAAAAATTGAAAAATGATCCAATTAATTCCAGGTTTTTTGCTACATGATCCTTGAAATGTCTAGAATTTTATGGTTTTGATTTTATGACTTTGCCATTTCTGGAATTTGAATTGTAATTGGTTAATTGATCATGTATGCTTTTGTGACATTGTCTCATTCTTTCTATCATGAAATGCTTGATATTGATCCAAATGCCATGAAATTTTGCATGATGATTCTTAACATGTTGATGCAATTGTGTGATTTTATTTGGCAGTTTTTGCTATTGTCTTCAATGTTTGGGACATATGTACTTTAGGTGTGACAATGTGTGTCACACAATTGGATGTCTTGTTTGTGCAATTTTATTTCCATATCCAATGACCTCTTCTGTTTATAATTTTTGGCATGATGATTGTGTGTGACATGTTGTATGCTCATGAAAATTTCCAGAATTGTTTGACTCATTTCTGTTTTGATATGGAATTTTGATTCTTATTGTCCATTTGAATGCTTTGAAATTGTCTTTGCCATAGCTTGCTCATGAATTGACTTTGCTTGATGATTTTGATTTGGTCCTTTTTAGGACATATTCATGGTTGTTTAAATGAGCTTTGTGTTGAATATTAGATTCTGTTTTGGCTTTTTACTTCACCTTTGACCCTAGGCTTTGTCCTAAGGGTTTGAACTCACAATTTGAGCTTTGAATTTCAGGATCAAGCATTCATCTCCATGGTTGATGTTGCTTCCTCATTTGAGCTTTGCTATTTGCATTGTTTACTAACCTTTGGTTATTTTGTAGGTTCTTTGGTATTGAATCACTTGTGTGTTTGCCTTATATGGCTTACTTGTTGTACATATTGGGGTTGTCTGACTGTTGTTAACTGTTGGTTGTTTTGTCTGAGTACTTTACTAATGTGTTAGCTTTTCTTACAGGTACTTTAGCCGCTTTAACTCATTGCTTGAGTTGCTTTGCTTTGCTTGTGGTGGGCATACCACTTAGGTAACTTCTTGAACTCCATGTAGGCTGGAAGACCTGTCATGTTATTTTGGCAGGCACCTGTCTGAAGCCCTCCTTAAGAGGCAATGCTTGTGCTTGTTTATCTTTGTGCCTTGTACATGTAAAGACCTCCTAAGTGAAGAGGCATTGGCAGATAGAAGGGATGTGCAATCCATCCCCTGCTATTCAGTTGAGTCTTTCATCTTGCTCGCACTACGTGCTGATGCATTTTGAATAAACACCCAAGATCCTTGTATATAGAGTCAGTCATGTGGAGTAGAGTTCCCCATTCTGGACTCCCACGCCTTCATTGTTTGAAGCTCACCCAGGCCTGGGTTAAGAGCTATGAGGTCCAACCCTCATTACCTTTTCATCTGCTCACCCTAACGGTCAATGTCAGTGGTTAAGAGCTTTGTCAGATACCCCTTCCAGTTGGCTTGTTTGTCGAGGTTGATATGACCCCTTGACTAAAGCCCAGCCTTGTATGAGCCACTTGTTTGCATATAGTGTGTGTGCTTGCTCTCCTGTGCTTGTGTTTGCTTACTTGATATTTAGGCTAGCTTGCTTCCTGTGCGAGTTAGGTTATGTTAGAAACCTCAACCTAGGACTATTGTGGATTACATGACAACTATTAGGCTTGAGTCAGTCTCCCTTTTAGTTTGTTATTTCCCGGTCTCTGGTTAGGAGAAAGTTTATCCCCTGTTAAGGGGAACTACGTTGCCCTGATCCTCATACCAGATGAGGTACGTAGGCAGGAGATCGTGCGAGATCTCTCCGGGCAACCTTTTCTTTTTTGTGTGTATTAGCTTGTCTGTTTGATAACCTCTTGTGTGTTTGTGTGGAGTCTGACGTAAGCCCAGCGATTGGCAGTCGGTTTCCTGTGGGTGTTTGTGTGCTTGGAGTCTGAAGTAAGTCCAGCGATTGGCATTCGGTTTCCTTGTTTGTTTGTTGTTTGGAGTCGGACGTAAGACCAGCCATTGGCAGTCTGTTTCCATTTGCGTGTTTGCTTTGACGTCTCAGCGTCTGTGCGTGTGTTTTGTTTCGGCGTGCGTTAGCCGAACTACGGTAGCTCTGATTCTCATTCCAGATGAGATACGTAGGCATAGGATGCGATATCCTAGTGAGCTCGTTACCATTTCCACGAACTACATTGACTCTGATGTTTGTTTCTGACAAACTACGTAGGCCCAGGATGCGACATCCTGCCGAGTCACCTTCCTCCATCTTCTTCCATCTGTGTTCTATTCCAGTGTGTGTGCATTCTTTTTGAGCAGTTATTCAGCAACCTTATTCTATTCTTTCTGAGCGTGGATCCCGTCGAGTACGACGGACGTGAGGGGTGCTAATACCTTCCCCTTGCGTAACCGACTCCCGATCCTTGTAATCTCCGGTCGCAAGACCATTTCCTTTCCAGGTTTACTTCGAGCGTTTCCTTTCCCTTGTTTGGGATAAATAACTCACGGTGGCGGCTCTGTTTTTTTTTTCCGCCGGTTGTTTTTCGCGTTGCGACACCGTTCTCTCCCCAGTCAGAATCTCGGTATTTCGTCATTGCTAGAACACCGTGTGGCGGGTCATTTCCCCATAGAATTCTTTGCGCTGTGCATCTCCAGCAGCCTTGCCAGGGTCCAGAAGATGGTGATCATTTCCCCAGAAGATCCCCTTGCCTCAGTTTGGCATTCTACCCAGCATTTCGCATCCCTGCATGTAGAATCATATTGCATTGCATCCTCCCAAATCGCGTAGCATTTCCATTTTCATGGAGCATTACGCCATTGAAAAATTCAAACATACGCATGTAAGCATAAAACATTCTCGGTATCCCAAGTGATAAGCCAGAAGTTGTTTCCAATACTCATACTGAAGATTGTTCATGACTTACCTTTGTTATCCCCAGCAAGTGTCATTGGCCCATGCGCCGCCTCTATTATCGTTCCCTATTTCTGTCGATGCTGACAGGCATGAAGTTTCTGATATTCAGACCGAAGTGGAGTTCAGGGTAGTTTTCCGATGTTCAGATCGAAGAAGTTTCCGACGTTCAGGTCGATGCAACTTGTGGCGTTCAGGCCAGTTTTCCGATGTTCAGATCGAAGAAGTTTCTGACATTCAGGTCGATGCAACTTGTGGCATTCAGGCCAATTTTCCGACGTTCAGATCGAAGAAGTTTCCGACGTTCAGGTCGATGCAACTTGTGGCATTCAGGCCAATTTTCCGATATTCAGATCGAAGTGGCATTCATGCCAAGTTTCCGGTATTCAGACCGAAGTGGCATTCAGGCCAATTTTCCGATATTCAGATCGAAGTGGCATTCAAGCTAAGTTTCCGGTATTCAGACCGAAGTGGCATTGAGGCCAGTTTTCCGATGTTCAGATCGAAGAAGTTCCCGACATTCAGGTCGACGCAACTTGTGGCATTCAGGCCAGCCTCTCGGTGTTCAGACCGATATTAATAATCTCATATCTCCCGATGTTCAGATCGAAGTCATTTCCAGTATTCAGACTGATGAGCGGCATTCAGGCCATGGTTATTTCTATGTTACCATTTATTTTGGTATCCAGGTTAACATTCTTTTTCGGTATTCAGACTGATGAGCGGCATTCAGGCCATGGTTATTTCTGTGTTACCATTTATTTTGGTATTCAGGTTAACATCCTTTTTTGGTATTCAGACTGACTCTCACCGTACCAGACGGATTCTTCTTTCAAGACCACCTCTTTGCCGATTCTGACAGGCATTGTTAATTCACTTCACTTCAGTGCAAATTTTCGGGCTTTTATTGTATTCAATCCCTTGATACCTCGAAAGCACGAAAGTCGCTGCTATCTTCTTTCCAGGTCTCTAGTTGATTGAATAGGGGCAGCTGTAACACCCCAAAATTTACCCTTCATTTTTCCTGGAAGCATACGCTTTACACCTCATGCATGCATTTATTTTTAGGTCATTTAGCATTTGCATTTCATCATGGCAATTGGAATCGGATCCAAGAAGCTTGAACATCATCCAGGACACTTTGTGGGCTCTATTTAGATGATCAGTCAACACAAGGGAAATACTTGAGTTACTTCCAACAGGGTTCTATTCGTCAGTCAAAACGTTAATCTTGAAGGAGCAAAGGTTTGTTCATGAGCTGTCATGCTCGCTAGGCGAAGCCCACGTGTTTTGAATAAATAAATAAATAAATAAGTAAATAAATAAATAAATAAAAGAAAAAATCTTGGACTTGGACCTCTCTCATTTGAGCCCACAGGTCCACAAAAATCAGGTTATAAATTCAGAGTTTCAGTGAAACAAAAGACCATTCTATTCCTATTACCCTATCTGGGAAAAAGATAGTGAGAGAAGAACCCTGGGAAAAAAGATAGTGAGAGAAGAGCTAACAGAGTTCAGAGCAACCTCCGGGCAACTCTGAAAGGTTCATTCTGACTCACACACTTTCAGCTCAAGCAAACCCTAACATTGGTTTGCAAATCCAGTCGTGCCATTTGATTTCAACCGATCTCTCCAATCAGGTCTGCCCTTATTCCCATTACCTTTGTGCTTTGAAGTTGAATACTCTGAATGTTTGAGGTATGATGGATGAATTTTATTAGGTTTTTGCCCACGGGTTCATAATTATATATGAATGTATAAATAATGCCTTGAATGCTTAATCGTTTAATTTCTGAAGTGTATGCCACAGGGTTTGAGGTTTCTGAAACCATAACATTATCCATGAAAAACCATACTGGTTTGCTTTAATCTGACTTACGTTTGTCATAGCATGTTTTCTCCTAATCCTTATCTTGTTTCACTAACCCTTTTGTTGAGTTTTTGTGAAGGCTCACATGACTTCTGCAGGGATAGCTCGCTGGATATTCCACTTTGCTTGTGGGATACCATTTGGGAGATTTATTCCGATTGCCTTGTTGGCACATTTACTTTATACATGTTTGTTTTGTATGTGTTCGTATCCCCGCAGGTAGCGCGGTTCCTTCGTCAAGGACTGCCTTTTTGCATGAGCATCCCAAACCCTAACCCTTCCTTGATTTTTCTTCTCCTAAACACACGTTTACTCCTTCTACTACAGGTGAGTAAGTCTCCAAAGGTCGAGCATCCGGTAGATTGCGTAGTAACGTCGTCCGCCCCCAAAACATAACCCTTAACCCGTAGTTAGCCGAACTACGGCTTGCTCTGATTCTCATTCCAGATGAGATACGTAGGCATAAGATGCGATGTCTTAGCGAGCACACATCCCCCAACCCATAGGTCAGCCGAGCTACGAAGACTCTGATTCTCATATTCAGATGAGATACGTATGCAGTGGATGCGACATCCGCGCGAGTCATTTTCATTTAACCCCCTTTTTTAGTAAACAGCACAAGATAAACTCACACCCTTTAGACAAGAACTACAAAAGTGGATCCCGTAGAGTACTACGGATGCGTAGGGGTGCTAATACCTTCCCTTCGCATAACCGACTCCCGAACCCAAGATTTGGTTGCGAGACCTTGTCTTTTCCTTTCTTCTTTTCAGGTTTACTTCGAGCGTTTCCTTTCCCTCCTTTGGGATAAATAACGCACGGTGGCGACTCTTCTGTCATTTTCTTTCGCCGGTTGTTTTTTTGCACACTGTATTTTTTCAGGTTGCGACAGTACGCAAGTATCAAAAGGCCCAACATCATCTGTATACTCAACATGTGGGATGATTTGAGGGTGTGATATAGGGAGGTACCACTCTAAGTAATCATCTTCACACTGTGAGGCGTGCTAAACTGTAACTACGTGATCTTTAATGGCACGACCAGAGTTTATGATGTTACTCTGAAACCACCTGTCAATGCCCGTAGATGGAATATCTGGAACTGATCGTGGGATGCTCTGAACATAACTATATTGTCGCAGACACCTCTCAAGCAAGTGTCTAGCGACCATGATCTTTCACCGCACATAACCTGAATATTGAGAAGAGTCATCAAACTCATGGTGGACTCTATGATCAGTGTATGGTGTCCAAATGACATCATCTACAGTCACCGCATTTAGCCTCCTCCGATACTCTACAACACCACCAGGATGTGATTGCATGGCCTTCCATCTCCTCGCCCGTGGGCCCCCACTAGGGAATGCTGCACCCTTCTGTCACAGATGGTGGGAAAATGCTTGTATATCCAGCACTGATATCAGAACACAGACACAACAAATAATAATTAAGAAATGTTATTCATAACAATTAAATAAGAACTCAACAACAAATAATAATTTCAAAGGATACTTGTAATAGACTCAAATAACTAGCAAGTTGCCTGGTCTTAAATGTTGTCGCCAGTCCAAGTGTTTTATATAGGATGGTCAACGCAACGTACCCCTAAACCCAACTGGTAACGTCAAAGCTATTGAACAGACACATGTACCGGGCGTCAATATAAACACCTGACTTGTACGTAAAGAGAGTACATGCTACTAGATGTAGCATGTACACCCTAGCGGTAGCCTCATATCTCTGTGCTACAACATCCTCCTCGTACTTATCTTGAAGCCAAGAGATACGAAGGTGAGCGTTCACATTAAAGTCAAACTCCTTCAGCACGACCTCCTCAGAAACTCCTAAATCTTGTACATAAGTCAACACATGCAAGCGACAGACTAATAACACGAGTTGTGAAGAATCTGTCGGTGATGGATAGATGGAACAAAGAAAAGACATCATTCAGAGTGATAGTCATCTCCCCAAACGGAAGATGAAATGAAGATGTCTCCTTGTGCCATTGCTCAACAAAAGCAGTAAGACATAGAGTGTCGAGCTTGGTAAGTGAGCAGTCGGCAAAATCAAGGAGGTCAAAATCACGTACAATATGTTTGACCTGCTCAGGCATCGAAGTCTTCGGGAAGTTCTTCAACTTCGATCTGTGTGATGTCACCTTCAGTGGGAGACAGTCCTATAACAAACAAATTAAAAAAAATAGCAGTTAGCTTTCATGGAACAATAATAAATAAATTAAAATTAAAACATAAAATATATATACTTCTCATGCCATAGTCGGTACACCACATGGTCAGCATACTCGGTAAGCACTGATCGTTCAATGGATCCTCCCGAGAATGCTCCATTAGTGGGCATAGACGGCTCGGTCGAAGGAGCCGAAACCTCGGTGTCAGCAATAGCATATGGGACCGAATCTACAACAATGACATATGGATGAACCACCTCATCAACAACCTCGGCAGAAATATGCGTTGCATCTGTCTCGACTGTTGAGTCATAAACATCATGAGCATCCACATCCTGAGCATGAACAACCTTAACATCATCTCTGGATTGCTCAGCTGATTAACCGCCTGGGGGTGCTACGGGATGCGCGTAACTGCTCTTGCTTAACCAACCGTTTCTGGTGTGAACCGATTGAAACCACTCGTCCAGACCGTATTTGGGAAGACTCGTCCTCAGCAGCCTTAACCTAATTTGTTGCTCTGTTTGTCGCTCTACCTGCAATAGTATAGTCCCTGCCCCTGTATTTCACTACAGAAAATGGAAAAAAGAAAAAGACTAATAACTACCGAAAATTTTCCTAATTTTAAAATTTTCCTAACTTTTTCGGAAATTCTGAAATTTTCGGGAAAAAATAAAGTTTTTATAACTACCGGAAATTCTGAAATTTATGGGGATTTGCAGATTATATGTACCACAAATTGTGAAATTTTCGGTGTAAATGTTTTCACAATGACCAGAAATTTGGAAATTTGAACTCCAATATTTGTTGTTTGTCTTTTACGGTTTCGGTTCATTTATTATTATTTATTGAGTCTTCTTCATAATTGCTGAAACGTTAATCAATTTTTGAGTCGATTCATTTTAGCATGCATAATTGGATTGCTTGTATTTGAGTATGATCATTATGGTTTTAGTCAATTGCTTTAGTTAATGAAACAAAAACCATTTTAGTCAATTTGATATATCTGACAATTTTTTGTGTATTGTCTTTGAACAATATGCGGTATTTGTGAACTGTGTATATATAATCGTGATTGATTTCTAATATAAGCATAAGCTCTTAATTTTTGCTTTAAGACTTCTGCGTGTTTGTAAGACTCTTATATTACTTTTTGACAAAACGATCAATTTTTTAAAATGTTTTAATCGTCTTCTTTAGACCGTTTCTCTACTCCATATTGTTACCCAACAACCTGACATATTTTCCCTCTAGATTCTAGTTTGTTTATGTGATTGTGTAATGTGGAGAAATAACATAACGACCACATTAAAAAAATAGATGAAATCATCAAATGCACTAAGAAAATATCTGTGGTCATGAAAAAATTGTGTAGGAATGAGGTTTTATATATTCAAAATGAAGTGATTCACCACATTTGAAAATTTTATTATTGATTAATTTGTAAAAAGTCTTTTATGTTTGACAAATTGACATATATCACCTACAAAGTTTTCATCAACGTTTACAATAGGAATCTCATGATGAATATTAAGCAACCTAGCATTAGACAAATGGCTTATCCTAAAGTGCCATAAGGTTTGTTTAGGTAGATAAAATTTGAGCTATGAGCATGAGTGTTAAAATTGGAAGCATTGGAGTGACTTTGGTATGCTTGAGATAGTATATAATCCCTCAATCAATTCACCCGAACCAAAATTTTTCCTATATGAGCAATAAAGAGCATCAAAACCAACATTGCATTGAGAATCAATGGCCAGTTTAAGAACATATATGAGATTTGAAGAAAAATAAAGAAATAAATCATTATATATAAGTCAGAAGACAAACTGATGGTCAAACTTTGATGACTTAGAAGTCATTACATTCAAGCTTAATTGATTGAACTAGTTTGAAGCAAATTCAGTAACTTGTCACATAGTACTAAAGTCATACGAACAAGTTCCTTTGGTGCATCTAGTAACATCATACTTGAATTGTTCCTCAATGGAAACATTATTTCCAGTTGCATTCCTTCTATAATTTGGGGGAAAACATTATCGCATAGAGTCCAAGCTTTGTAACTAGGATCAAATTTGGATTGGAACTAGTACTGAACCATCTTTAAATTCAAATTTGTTTTTTGCATCAAGTGCACAATACATGGATCAAGGCCAAGCATGATAATTTGGGTGAGCACGAGAGTAATCACCATTGAATAAGGTTCATTAGATGAATGAACATAGGAAACATTTCTAAGTTATTAAGAAACTTGTGGACGATTTTCAACAGAAGGAGATGGTGGAGCATTTGTAGCATTGCGAGCCATTGATGAAGATAGATTGATGCACAACATAACTTAGAAAAGGTCTAATACCATCTTAAAAATGTCATCCATTGACGCAATAGAAGAAAAGTGCATTAGTTTAAAGAAGAAGAAAGGAGATAAACTCTTGCATATTAATTGAATGAATCCCAAAACGCACCACCTTTACCGTATGTAGAGCAAGAATATCTAACTGTTCTAACAACCAAACTAACAATTCAATAACCAACTCCAGTAAACTCAACAAGATGAACTAATCTAACCAACACTATGAGCTCTAATCACATGCAGCTATCAGTTTTGTGTCATCATGCTCAAGGAGTAAAAAGAATCATCTGCGCGATGAATTGAAGCATTCATGCATCACAGTTTGACAAATATTACCAAAATAGTATATGGTACAAATGATAATGGAAACATGAACTGTCTGAAAATGATAATGACACATGAACTGTCTGATAATGGGACAAATGTTTTTTTCTTCTTCTAGAATCACATGATTTGGGACAGAGGAAGTATGATAAAACATAACTAAATAAAACATTATCAAGTTAAGAGGTTGCTATTTTTCGATGAGTAGTAAAAAAGTCACAGTAGTTCAATTTTGCCACTCTCTACAAGCGGCTTTATCGATTTGTAACATATAAAGTAAAGGACACCAGCCTCCATTTCAAACAGCTTTGACCTGCAAAAACAATCAAATTAATCTGCTTGCTAAATTTTCTTAAAACCGGCAGAATAAACTTATGCAAGAAAAAGATAATTGCCTGTCATCAACAGGTCCGTCTCCAAGCTGAATGCCTGTGAGATAATCTTTACTTCTACACAAAACAAATGTGTCGAGCCGTGGTTCTGGAACTGAAACATGCATAAACAAATTAATTGTCAGAACATATGCTTCGTCTGTTTCGGGAGACATCCTAGTCTCAGTGACATAACATACAGAAAAGAAGACATGGTATTATGAACTGTCTGAGGGATTCATGCACTTCAAAACAACTTCAAGTCAAATATGTACACAAAACTACAAATTAGCAAAACAGCTAAATGCATACAGTTCATAAAATGTTGAAAAAAGGTACTACAGGAATGATCCTCAGACTCTGATTAAGTCATTCAATCCAATTCCAAAATCTTTCATATTGCTTGTCAAAATGCTAACAAATTCTTTACAGAGGTGTCGGTGCTACAAAGGTCCTAGGCTGACAAAATGGTCCATAAGAAATATCAAAACCAAAAATGACATGGATAAACAAGAATGGAAAATTACTCATGTCATCCTCTTCACTAATTATAGATTGCCTCTCATAAGACTGATAATTTTCAGGCAGTTTTGATAGAACACTCTCTTCCAGATGTTTCTTTAGGTCATCTGAGCACCTACAACCAGAGAACTAGATTAAAAACCACAAGTAGCATACTTTGCTACAAATTGAAAGTCCAAAAATTTTCTTGTTAAAATACATTGAGCTATCTTTTAAAACACATTGAACAGCCTTACCTTTCGGTGAAAAATTTCTCATCCTTAGAAAGCCTGTTCCAAAGTTCTTCAGTTTTTCGGATGTGGAACATGTACTTTTCGATCTGCAATATAAGTGTGGTTATTAAAATTGACCAAGATGCAATCTAGGAAACACAACAATAGGTGACTCTATACACATCTTGATTAGTATTCAAATATTTCAACAATTAATGTGTACTTTATTTATATAAAATCTATGATACGGGTAGAAACTAAGATTGCAAAAAACATTATCTCGCAAAATAGATGCTATACAAAAAAATAAAATTTCAATCTAGTTAAAGATCAATAGGGCCACTGCTATTGAGTGGTTCCACTGGTTTGAGCAAAAAAGATAAAAGGAGTTGAAGGAGTTAAAAGATCGGAGCAATGGAGTCAAACACAAGATCTTAAGTAAGATCGACCGGCTTGTGAAAGATCGTAAATTCGGATATCGTTAGCACGTAAGATTCAACCAAAGAAAAAATGGTAATTTCATCCCGTTAAGTCAGCTCAGTTGGTAGCTGTGCAGGGACATCAAATATACAGGCGCGGATTCAAACCCTCGACATCCTACTTGTTCACCTTTAAAAAAGGTGAATTCCAGCCACTAGGCTAATTGATAAAAAAAACATGAAAACTATAATTCAGGCCCCCAAAAAAAATCTTGCTTCAAAAAGCTTGATCTTGATCATGCCGGTGACGAAAACGATCTTTCTCTGATCATAGCACTCTCAGACATCCTTAGCACGTAGAATCTTACGATCCAACACTCAATCTTTGACTACACTGGACCGGAGTCCAACTTCGGTTAAAATAACAACTAGTATACTAACCGAGTAAGGTCACTGCTAATACTCCAACTTCAGTTAACATAACAACTAATATACTAACTAAGGTCACAACTAATACTACAAGTACAACAACAAATCATTGGTTCATTTATCTTAACTATTGGTTTGAGTCTATGGCTGTTTACCTTCAAGATACGGATGCGAAGATACGACCTCAAAAGAAAGAGGGTTCTATCCAAGTCCATTTGATACAAAGACACTGAAAGAGGGTCAGTCCCAACAGTAGATTTTTCCTCCACAGTTTCTTCCTGTAAAAGAACACAACAAGAATCAAATCACAAGACCAAATTTCCAATTTTCAGAACAAAAACAGGAAAATGCAATAGGGTTTGAGATGCTACCATCAACTCAATTTGTTCTCTGACACGGGCAATCAAATCAGATTGAAAAGGAAGAATCTCCGGGGCTGCTTTCTCATTACGCCAAGCTCGTTTGAGAAGTTCAACATCAGTGGTTGAAAGCATGGCATTATAATCATCTTCAGCCTGAGTTGATTGTTCTCCATCCACAGATCTTGAAGCCATTGATTAGAATTTAGAATGAAAACGAAAACAGCACACACTTGAACCTTTTCAGTAGCAACTAGAAAAGTAGAATTTTGTGAGAAAATCGCAACATCAATGTGAAACAAGGCTGAGAAAACAGGAAGCAGAAACGGTCCGGTGTAACGCAATCTGAGAGAATTTCTTTTGAAACGAGGGGGAGAAAGGCGGGACGATGATAATGTCGCGGCGGATTTAGGTTTTCGTACAGAAACTGTTTTTGGAGTGTTTTGGGAATTTTTTCCCGCGGAAACGGATGGCAAAAAAGTTCTTAGGACGACACTTTGGAGCGGGACCCCGCATGTCAGTCAATTCTCGGACTTCAATTATATTATTTAACTTTAATAATTTATATATGATATAATATATAATTATATAGTTTAAAATGTTTTTTTATAAAAAATATTAATATATTAAAAAATAAAAAATTATTAGTGAATCATTTTATTTTATTATATAATGTATTATTTTACTACCTAAATACCTAACATTAAAAAAATTCATCAAATACATAAAATGTACATACCTTACTGTAGCGGTGTATTCGTCACTTTATGATTTATTGATTAAATCAAAAGCAAAGCATACAAAGAATCGAGTCGCCACCGCACTTTTATTTATCCAAAGGAATGGCTAAAAATCGAACAAAAGCCTAAGAAGTTTTACACATAGAAAACTAATGAAAGGTCAGATATCTAGGTAAGGGGGTTAATTACACAATGGGAGATATCTAGGTAAGGGGGTTAATTACACAATGGGAAGGTGTTAGGCACCCAAAACGTCCTAGGAAGCCCTTTTCACAACTTGTTGTATGACATGTTATTTGTTTATGAAATATTTATTGTGCAAACATGGATTGAAAGGATGAGAGAAGAATATACAAGTTATTATTTTTGTGTTTGAACGGATGAACTCGTTGCCTACGTACCTTTCCATGGAAGGTAAGGATCAAAACGCCGTAGTTCGGCTAAAAGATTTCCAAAATATGAGTGGATTCATTTTAAAACACAAAAGCTCTAAGGTCTTTCGTTATCCACGGGAGAAAACTCAACCTTATACAAACAACAAGTCCACCATGTGAGAAAAGCTTCAACTTGCTAGTGAGGGGTTAACCCTATAATAAGCAAGGAAGTCTTACAATTTAATCACTAAGGACAAAAGGTGAGATCAACATCAACCAACTAGGATAAATCAAACCTATGGCTAATGTATGAAAACTTATCAAGAATGGACAAAGCCACAAAACAATTGAATGGGTGAGATTAACCAATTAGGATTATTCACAAAAGATGGTCAAAATATGATTAGAATTCAATTCAAAGAAGTATTATGAAAATGAAGTTTGAAAAATCAAAGGCCTAAGACCTAGGTTTCTAATTTGAAAAGAAGTGAAGATGTTTGCACAATAATTTTCAATTTTGGGTTAACATGCATAGGGAGGTTTAAAGAAACAAAAAGTGGGAAGGGTGAGGGAGTAAAACTTCTTAGATGTTCACCTCTTGAAATCATATGTAGATGATTCAAGTGATTCCTTTGGAATAGTCAACAATGCAAATAACAGATAAACAACATAAATGGATACCGGATGCCAATCAATGGACTTATTCCAATCTCACAAAACAAAACTGGATACCGGATGCCAATCAATGGACTTACACCAATCTCCTAAAATAAAACATGGATACCAGATGTCAATCAATGGACTTATACTAGTCTCCTAAAACAAAATGGATACCGGATGACAATCAATGAACTTATACCAATCTCCTAAAACAAAAATGGATACCGGAAGCCAATCAATGGACTTATACCAATCTCCTAAAACAAAATGAAACAATGATACCAGATGCCAATCAATGGACTTATACTAATCTCACAAAACAAAATAACAAGGATACCAGATGCCAATCAATGGACTTACACTAGTCTCACAAAACAAAATAACAAGGATACCAGAGGCCAATCAATGGACTTATACTAGTCTCCCACCATATCATAGGAACAACTGCCAAGTAATGGACTTATGCTTGTCTCCTCCATGGACAAAGCAAAATGCTATAAAGCAAAGTTTATGAAATGATATATAAATGATGATGACAAATGCACAAAGGCACACTCAAGCAAATATGCACAGATGAGTCAAGTAAACAACAAACAAGTCAATTAGCACACACTATATACAATCAATTAGGCTCAAACAAGGTTAGGCTTTACAACCAACTGGAATGGGGTATTGTGAGCTCTTAACTCTAACATTGAG
The DNA here is from genome assembly GCF_024323335.1 of Lathyrus oleraceus. NCBI lineage: Eukaryota > Viridiplantae > Streptophyta > Magnoliopsida > Fabales > Fabaceae > Lathyrus > Lathyrus oleraceus. The sequence continues at coordinate 355,729,988 of NC_066579.1, forward strand.
AGTTAGGGTGAAGCAGATGAAATGGAGATGAGGGGTGTGCCTCATAGCTCTTATCCCTGGTCAGGGAGAGCTTTGATCAATGGAAGGTGTGGGAGTTCAGAAAGTTGGAACTCTTCTCCACAAATAGACTTTATAAGATCTTGGATTATTATCCACAATGCATCAACACATTGTGTGAGCAAAGTGAATGACACACTGAGTAGTAGGAGATGGATTACACATCTCTTTTATCTACCAATTGCCTTATAAGAGGACTTTTCCTGCTTGGCACAAAGAGTAAACAATCACAAGCATTGCCTCTTAAGGAGGACTTCAGACAGGTGCCTACCAATAACAGTAGGTCTTCCAGACTACATGAAGATGAGAGACCATACCTAAGTGGTTAAGCAACCAAGCAAAAGCAAAGTTCAAATGAACTTAAAGCAACTTATGTACCTGTGGAAACATCAAACAAATCAGTATAATACTCAGACAATCAAACAACAGTCAATAAGCAACCAACAATTCCAATGTACAAAATGTGTAAGCCAAAAGTCAAACTCAAATGAGTTAACATCAACCTACAAAACACAGAAAGGTTAGTAATCAAAGGCAAACAACAATACTCAAGTGATGGAGCATCATCAATTATGCAACTTGAATGCTTAACCTGAAATCAAAGCTCAAACATAAGCAACCAACCACTAGGTCAAAGCCTAGGGTCAAAGATGGAGAAAAAATTTAAAACAGGAGCTGAAAATTAACATGAATCAACTTCAAACACATCTTGAAACATTCCAAAAGGTCTCACATCAATATCATTAACCAAAAACATTTCATGATCAATTGAAGTTCAAAGCAATTTTAAAGCTCAAATGTGACCAACCAGAATGAAAAATCTCAATTAAATCAGAAATGATTCAAATAATTCCAACAAAATTCATGATCATTCACAACATTCATAATATGCATCACACAAAAAATCAGGACAATTGGAGATCATTTGGCATGGCAAACTCATCATACAAGTTGAACATCAAAAGGTGTGACACAAATTGTCACACCAACTTAGCACAATCATAAAACAAAAATGGAAATTGATAAAAATGCCAAATTAACACCAAAATGTCAAGCAGTGAGTCTAGTTACAGCATGCAAAATTTCACATTTATTGGATCAAAAACCAGCATTTCACAAAGGTATAAGCATGGCAAGGTCAAATAAGCATACATGTTCTAACATTTTAGCACAAAAAATTATCCAGCCAAGCACAACTTGTAAAATCATGATGATAAAAAACTAGAGAGAATAAGGATCACAATGCAAAAAACCTGGTAATTTTTGGATCAATTTTCAAATAGTTATGAATTTTACAAGATAAGAAAAATGAAAAATGACATGAGAAGCAAGCATATGGAAAAAGGAGGGAAAAGGAGAAAAATAACAAGGCATTTGAATTTTCGCCACAGCTGGGAATCGAACCACAGACGAATTCAAAAGTGGCGCGCTCAACTTAAAACGATGTCGTTTGATCCAAACCCTAGCGCGCCATAAGTTTCGTAGCTAAATTCAAAAAGTCGTAGCTAAACCGAAGCAAGGTCGTGGCAAAACCTGGAAAACGCATGAACATCAAGGTTGAAGATGAAGATCATCACGATCTTTATCTGGATTTTCCAGAAAATTTCAAACATGTCCAGAAATCAAAATTGAGCATAGCATCATGTAGGTCTTTCATCATACATCAATAATCCACAAACATTTCATGCAAAAACAATCAAACACGCACGAATCGAAGAAGATAAGATTCAACATCAAAAAATTCAATCAATCGTATCTCACTCAAAACAACACCAATTTGCACGATTCAAAGCTCAGAATGATCAGCATACTTAGATCTACAACATCATGACAAGGAAATTAAAAAATAAGAGGTTCGATTTATAACCTCTTGAAGAGCAGAACTGGAAATCGCGTGCTACAGGCCTTGGCAATGCTTTACAGCTCCTCCACAATGATTATTGAGGTGATTGATGATGAATTGGAAGCTCAACAACACCTGAATCCAGCAAAATTCGAAATCACCATTGATGCTTCCACCTTCGAGTATGCTTCAATCTTGCACTGCTTCTCTTGGTTCCACGTGCAAAGTTACTTAATAATACCTCAGGATCAAGAATCAAGCAATGGAAAATGGCTTTGATGTGAAGAAATTTGAAGAAAATTTGAGAGAAATTTTTTTGAGAGTTTTGGATCTAGATCTGAAAGTTGTTGTTAATGCTGAAAACAATTAGGTTTTAGTTTATATATGCCATGCTAAACATGCTCTAATCAGGTTTAGGTCAATGTTAATGGTAATTAACAAGAATGAGGTGTAAGTGCAAATTGGTTTTTCACCTTATGCATGAAATGCATATGTGAACAGTGCACGAATTTCTTTTAATTTCACTTAAAATTCAATTTTGGAGCCAATGGTAATGGTCAAAAGTTCAAACAATGCACCAAATTTGAATTTTAAGTTTCCCCTCCAAAAAGCCAATGAATTATCAAATGCTCATATGAATATAATTTGTGCAATGCAATGCATGGTTTGGAAACTAGAGGTCAAAAGGAGAAGAATGCAAAAAGAGCCATCCATTTTGGAGCTTTAGTTGAGAAGTTATGTCCATTTGAAGTTCCATGCATAGTTTGCCATGTTTTGATCATATCTCCTTAACCACACATGAGAAATTGATGATCTTGGACTTTTTGGAAATGGGAGAGAAAGATATACAACTTTCATGTTCAACAAAATTTCATTTGCAGCTTTCTTGATGATGTAATTTGAAGTTGAAGTTGGGTTAAAACCTTTCCATTTTTTGGCAAATTCAAATTATAGGCCACTTTCTATTTTTGGAAAGTTTTGACCTGACTTTAAATTCTTCAATGTTGATATTTGAAATGTCAATTGAGACTTGTTTGAACATGAATGAAGTATTTCTAGTTACTTCCCACCTCCAAATCTACAGTTGACTTTGCAGTTGACTTTCTAGGCCTTCAGTTGACTGGGAAATGTTCTGATGAAATTCAAGCCTCTACCACTTGGGATTTTGCTTCAAAATGACATCATAGCTCATATGAACTCTTGTGAATGATTGTGGGGTCCAAATTCTCAAGAATGGCCACCACCTATTGCTCAATGAATGCCTTTAACTGCCTTGACCTATTATTGCTTCATCTGCAAGACAAAGGTTAAATGACATATTTTTGTACTTTTTGGTTAGTGATAAAAGGAAAAGCAATGATATACAAATGCAAACATGCTTGGTGATCAAGAACCACTCTAAAAAAGATAACCAACCCAAAGGGAAGGAAGCAAGGTGTCCAATGATCCTTGAGGCAATGAAATGATATGATGTGATGCCATGAGGGATCTTAGGGACAAAATTGGGGTCTTACACTTATCCTTTTTTTATTTTCTCAATTCTCTTTGTCTTTTTTATTTATCATTTTTCTCATCATCCTCACACCAACCACTCTTCTTTGTCTATTGTGCTTATGATAATTACTCTTCAAATTTACTTTATTTCCATTAATAATATACTTTTCATTCAACTAATAAATTAATGGTTAAGTTTTCACGGTGAGTGTGAATGAAACCAGTACCCATAATTAACCACTTACGCTAGATGACATTGGTAATGTGGTAGTAAATTAGCGAAAGAGTTTTATGAGATAAGGGCATGCATGGTAGCAACAAGTTACGAGGACTCTGAAGAATAAGATCTGAAGACTCTGAAGACCAGGTTCTGAGGAACTGTGTCAAGACTAAGAAGGCCGAGGTTCTGAAGATTCTCTCGACTAGTCTCTTGATCATTTTCAGCATGCTTCAACATCATTTATTCAGAAGCCTCAGAAGATTAAAAGATAAGATCAAAAGGTTTCGCGTCAGGAAAATAGTACACAATACAAGATTACATTTCCCTCCATTACGCTAATTTTGTGGGCTAAGGACAATACTATTGTACCATTTTGCCTCCCAATATGCAAACTGTTTTATAAAGATACAACTACATTTTCGTTATTCCAATTCTACCATCCAACGGGTCTTTTAACTGCCTATACAAAGGAGACTTAGAAGATTGGAGAAGTGACTCATTCTTTGCTAATTCACGTGAACATACAATACGCTATTGCTAAACTTGATATTATTTGTGTATAGTTTTTGTAAACACACATAGAGTTTTTGTTCATTATTGTGTGAAAAATTCATTGTACTTAACTTGGGTTAATCTGCTTTCTTAGAAGCAATTTTTAAACACATTCTTGTAAATCTCATTTGTTTGAGTGTATTCCTTGAGTGACTAGGTTTTAGTTAGATAAACTAAAGAAGACAAAGGCGGATTGTCTTTGTGGTGTCTGTAATTAGTTTCAGTTATAGTGGATTAAGTCCTTGTTGAGAAGGAAAAATCACTTTGGCGGGTGGACTAGAGGTAGCTTTGTTAACAACGAACCAGGATAAAAATAATTGTGTTATTTTTCTTGTTCGTGTTATTGTTTGATTGTGTCGATTTTAAAAATAATTTCATTTTTAGAAATCAAATTCAAACCCCCATTTCTTGTGTTGCTTGTCACCTTCAAAATATCCATTAGTAAACAAATATGGATACAGATTTGATGGTATACGTACACGTGGGTATCTATATTCGTTAATAATTATTAAAATTACTTCCATATTAATTTGTTGAATCTAAAACTATTATTATTATTATTATTATTATTATTATTATTATTATTATTATTATGTTAATATGAAATTATTATTATTTTGTTGAATCTAGTAGCATTTGATAAAATAAGGAATAAAATAAATGTGATTTTTTTATATATTATTATTATGTGTTAAATATGAAACTATTTTTTATGTCTTTAAGAGGGGATAAATATTTTTAGCTTATATATATATATATATATATATATATATATATATATATATATATATATATATATATATATATATATATATATATATATATATATATATATATATATATATATAATATATATATATATATATATATATATATATGTGTGTGTGTGTGTGTGTGTGTGTGTGTGTGTGTGTGTGTGTGTGTGTGTGTTCCCCTTATAAGGGCAGGGAGTTTCATAGGCCTTAGTAGGTTTATAACAATTGTGGATGGTTAGGACTTGCCCACGACGGCGAGAATTCATGTACAGTGATATTTTTACGGTTGTGTTAGGAAACCTGCTCACTCGAGGTGAGAGATTCTATAAATGAATGAAGTGCTTAGGTATAGGCTTCTAAGGGGTTATAGATGTGAGTTAAGCGTTATGCTTTAGGGGGTGTAATGATATGTATGACTTAAGATATGATCTTCTTTCTCATACATAGGAGCTGTATTTATATAGGTCACTAGGGCCTAGGATTATCTTGGGAAAAGTCATCGTCCACTCAGTCAAGGGTGGACCGTTGAATCCATATTTCCCATCTTGAGAAGACTTCTCTCTTCCCCAAAAATGTCTTATCTCACATTTCCCACTACCAGGCGATAGGAAAGTCTCAGGGCAAGAAAATGCCTCCCTTTGGGCGATATTCCAAGGTCACCTCTTTTGGGGCGGTTTAAAGGCATCACCCTTTAAAATTATAACATTATATAGTCCCTCAAGCACGATGCCTTTGATAGAAGACGAAGTGTTTTTATATCACAACTTTATGGAAGTATCCCGAGAACCTGCATTTTCTCAAGTGGGGCCTAAGCATCCAGGGAAATCCGGGTTCTTTAGTCATAGTAATGTGTAATACAGCTGAAGAGACATTAAGGTCCTAATTAGAGAGTTTAGTTATCCTAGAGAGTCTAAGCCCTTCAGGAAAAATTATGTATAGTCCGACTCATGAGACTATAAGTCCCTCATACGAGGCATTCAACCTACTTAGGCGAGACTTCCATTGATCCCTCAAGTAAGACTTATGATAAAGTCTCTAGAGCTAGATATCCACCGTGTCTTTCAAGCGTGATTCTTGAGTCTGGTCCAACCTAGGGAGATAGTAAGTGTAACACCCTAGACTGCTTTCAGGATTACCGACTGATCCTACAAACCAACACAAGTCTTTTTAGTATGCTTTATCCTTACTCACACACTTTTTGGGAAACCTCCCAGAATGTCACCCATTCAAATACTACTCCAAGTGAAGCACACTTAACTATGGAGTTCTTATTTGTTATGCCACCGAAAAGAAGATGTATCTTGCTGGTATATATAATACCAATCACTCTTTATAAGTCTTCCTTAAACCATGCAGTCTGATCCCTGCACAACCTCACGATCCTTCTCATTTCGATGTGAACTCAGGAGACCACTCTCTGCCCTCGAGTGTTACATCCACTATCTTCCCTCTTCGGTCTAGGGTGTTACATGCACATAAGCTTTCACTTGGTTCGTCCCTGAGCCACATCGTACTAGGAGAGGTCTGACTCTGATACCATTATTTAACGCTCCAGACTGCTTTTAGGATTAATGACTGACTCCACAAACTAACAAATGTCTTTTCAGTATGTTTTGTCCTTACTCACACGCTTTGCAAGAAACTTCCTAGAAGGTCACCCATCCAAGTACTACTCCAAGTAAATCACGTTAAACTATGGAGTTATTATTTGTTAGGTTATAGAAAAGAAAATGCATCTTGTTGGTATAGGTAGTACCCATCAATCCTTATAATCATTCATTCAACCATATAGTTCCATCTCTGCACAACCTCATGATCCCTCTCATTCTGATGTGAATTCAGGCGACCACTCTTTACCCTCTTCATCCTCGAGTATTACATCTACTTTTCGCCTTCTTCGGCCTCAGGTGCTATAGTAAGTCCCTCAGGTGAGAGTTTAGATAACCTGTATAATCTAAGCCCTTCACGCATAATTGTATATAGCATGGCCGAGGAGACTATTAGTCCCTCAAGGGAGGCGTTTGTCCTACTTGAGCGAAACTTCCATTAAGCCCTCATGCAAAACTTGTGATCAATTCTCTCAGGCTGGATATATGTTACGCCTCTCAAGCGCGATTCTTGAGTACTTGTACCACCCAAGGAGATACTAAATTCCTCAGGCAGAAGTATAGTTAGCCTGGGGAATCTAAGTCCCTCAGGCAGAATTTTATATAGCCCGACTGATGAGACTATAAGTACCTCAGGAAAGGCATTCATCATACTTGAGCGAGAATTCCATCGAGCCCTCAGGCAAGGCTTATGATCAAGTCTCTCAGGCTGGATATCTATCGCGCCTCTCAAGCGTGATTATTGAGTACTTGTCCCGCCTGAGGAGATATTAAGTCTCTCAGGCGAGAGCATAATTATCTTGGGGAATCTAAGCCCCTTGTCGAATAGTGTATAGCCCGACTAATGAGACTATAAGTCCCTCAGGCAAGGCGTTCGTCCTATTTGGGCGGGACTTCCATCGAGCCATATAGAAAGACTTGTGATCAAGTCTCTCAGACTGGATATTCGTCACCCCTATCAGGCGTGATTCTTGAGTCTGGTTCAGCCCGAGGAAATACTAAGTCCCTCAAGCGAGAGTTTAGTTAGCCTGGAAAATCTAATTCCTTTAGGAAAAATTATATATAGCTAGGTTGATGATTCTATAAGTCCCTCAACCGAGGCGTTCGACCTACTTGGGTAGGACTTCCATCGAGCCCTTATGTAATACTTATGATCAAGTCTCTCAAGATGGATATATGTCATGTCTCTCAGGCGTGATTCTTAAGTCTGGTCTGGCCCCGAGAGTTACTAAGTCCCTCAAGTGAGAGTTTGGTTATCCTAGAGAATCTAATTCCTTCAGAAAAAATTCTTTATAGTCCGCCTAATGAGACTATAAGCCTCTCAGGAGAGGCTATTGTCCTACTTGAGAGGAAATTCAATCAAGCCCTCGGGAAAATCTTATGATCAAGTCTCTCAGGTTTGATATTTGTCGTGCCTTTCAACGTGATTCTTGAGTTCTTTTTTCTGCTTGAGGAGATACTAAGTCCCTAAGTTGAGAGTATAGTTAGTCTGGGGAATCTAAGTCCCTTAGGAAGAATTATGTATAACATGGTTGATGAGACTTTAAGTCCCTTAAGCGAGGAGTTCATCCTACTTAGGTGGGACTCCTATCAAGCCCTCTAGTCTATTGGGATGGATATTTGTCATGCCTCTCAGGCGTGATTCTTGAGCACATGTACGACTCGAGGAGATACTAAGTCCCTTATGCGAGAGTATAATTAGCTTGGGGAATCTAAGTCCATCAGGAAGAAATGTGTATAGCTCGATTGATGATACTATAAGCCCCTTAGACGAGGCATTCTTCCTGCTTGAGTGGAGCTTCCATCGAGCCCTCAAGTAAGACTTGTGGTCAAGTCTCTCAGGCTGGATATCCGTCGCACCTCTCAGGCGTGATTTTTGAGTTCGGTCCCGCCCGAAGAGATACTAAGTCCCTCAGGCGATATATCGAACAACTTATTTGTATTTCCCTGTAGGGCGACAAAGATATTCGTCATGAAGTCCAACTTAAGAAATGTTTCCTCAAGTGGCAGAAAGGATCTTCATCATGAAGTTAATCATGTAAAATATTACCTTAAGAGGCTTAAATGATCTTAAGCATGTAGTCCAACATATAAATTATTACTTTGAAGGGTGGAAATGATCTTCACTGTGAAGTACAACATATAAAATATTACCACGAGGGGCATAAAGCATCTTCACCATGAAATCCATCATATAAAATATTGACACAAGGGGGGAAAGGGTCTTCGCCGTGAAGTCTAACATAAGAAATGTCAGAAGAAACATCCCTAGGAGAAATACATCGCCCAAGAATCATTTACAGGTATATAAACGTTATGTTTATTAGAGAATTACAAATAATTTAACTCTAATAGTATTTATGATGAAGAGCATTCCAGGTTTTGGGTAATAGTGGTCCTTCCCAATTAGGTTGTAGTTTTCCCTACTGTGCGCGTAGAACCACATCTTTCAAGACCAAGTCACCCTCTTTTATTTCTCTTGGCTTGATTTTAGAGTTATACCTTCTGGTGTGTCGATCTCCATATGTAGCATGGGGTCTGCTTCGTAGACCATGGAAAATGAGGTTTCCTTGGTTTCAGAATGTTGAGTGGTGTGATATGACTATAATATCTCAAGGAGTAGTTCCCCCTCCCCCCAAGCCCTTGGCATCGTCAAGCTTATTTTTGAGTCCCTTTAGAATTACTTTGTTGGTTGGCTCAACTTTACAGTTCGCTTGAGGGTGTACAACGCACAAATTTTTTGTTTGTACTCCCTAGTTTTGCAGAAGTCAGTGACCATAGTACTGAAAACTGGGTCCTATTGTCGAAGAAAATGGCTCCAGGAAGCCCATATCTACACATAATCTTCTTTCAATAAAAATGGTGCACTCTCTCTGCTGTGATTTTATCGATAATCTCTACTTCTATCTATTTGGTAAAGTAATCGACTCCCACTATCAGGAATTTTAGTTAGCTCGAAGCCAAAGGGAACATGCCTAGAATGTACACACCTCTTTGATAGAAATGCAAAGGCTAAGTCATCAACTGGAGAAGTTCTGTTGGGGTGTGATGAAGGTCAGCATGTCTTTGACATTGATCGCGCATTTTGACAAAGGTGATTCTATCTTTCATTAGGGTATGCCAATTATACCCCACCCTTAATTGTTTGTGTGAAAGGGCTTTTCCATAAATGTGGCCATTGTAGGCGCCCTTGCGTACCTCCACAAGAACCAAGGAGGTTTCATGCTCACCCAAACATCATAGCATGGGAGAAACCCTCCATATTTTGTACAGTTTCCCAGAGAGCATGGTGTACTTGGCAGGCTGTTTCCTGATCCTCCTTGCTTCTCTATCGTCTAGTGGAAGTTTGTCGGTTTATAGATAAGGCAGTATGGGAGACATCCATCTAGATTATGGGATAACTTCTAATGAGTACACACTGTCTACCTCAATGTTAGGGAAGGCGAGGGTATCATGGATAACTGTTATGTTGAACCCTGTTGTCTTCAACGTGGCTAGCTTGGACAAAAGGTTTTCTCTGAATTTTTGTTCGTTAGAGATATGCTATAACACCCTATTCCCCGACATGACATTTAATAAAATAGTTCAAATAAAATTCAAATATTAGAGTGTCACGCATGCTTCACCATAGCATAAAAACCTCAAACCTTAAATACCAAATAGTCATGTAAAAGTAAGCATCGAAAAATAAAAGAGTTCGACATAAAGTCTTAACAAAAAACTCCACCAAAAAAGACATAAAAAATAATGGAAGACATCCCATCCCTAGTGCTACATATCAGAGCATCTCCTCTAAGACCCAATGATAAAAGTTAAATGGGCAATGATTCCATCCTATAACTCAACAGCTACTCTTGTACCTAACTTTCTGTACTATAAATGAGTGCAGATTCCACAACGGCAAACAGGGGGTGAGAATACATCTTACAAGTGTTAATAACTGTCGCATCCGCGAAAAACAACCGGCGGGCTAAAACAAAACAACACAGAGCCGCCACCGTGCGTTATTTATCCCAAAAGAGGGAAAGGAAACGCTCGAAGTAAACCTGGGAAAAGCATGGTCTCGCGACCAAAGAGAATGGGATCGGGAGTCGGTTACGCAAGGGGAAGGTATTAGCACCCCTCACGTCCGTCGTACTCGACGGGATCCACGCTCTAAAAGAAAGAAAAGGTTGCTAAACAAACATCACACATACACACCGAAGACAACACAGGTGGGGGAAAAGAGGAGAGGGCTCGCTAGGACATCGCATCCTATGCCTACGTATCTCGTCTGGAACGAGAATCAGAGCTGCCGTAGTTCGGCTCACGCACGCCAAACAGGACACACACGAACACGGGCAAACTTGGAACCCGAACGCCAATCGCTGGACTTACATCGGCTTCCGAACCAAACAAACACACTCAGGATACTGACAGCCAATCGCTGGGCTTACATCCATATCCTGACACACAAGAGGGTTAACAAGTAAACACACACAAAAAGAAAAAAAGTGCCCGGAGAGACCTCGCACGGTCTCCTGCCTACGTACCTCATCTGGTATGAGGATCAGGGCGACGTAGTTCCCCTGAACGGGAAAGAAATTCTAACCAGATACAAAGGGAGACACACTACTAGGGAGCTGTACTCGAGCCTAGATGTTATCATGCATCATTGCCCTATGTTATGGTTTCTATCCTAACTTGCACAGGCAGCAAGCTAATCCTAACCAGGAAAAAGCAAAGCATGCAAGCATAAACAAAGCAAATCAAACATTCACAGTTAGCACACAATATATACAGACAGATGTGGGCTCAATCAAGGGTTAAGTTACAAAAGCAACACAACTGTGTCAGGTGATGTTAGCTCTTAACCCTGACATTGAGAGTCAGGGTGAAGCCAGATGAAAGGTGAGTGAGGGGTGTGCCTCACAGCTCTTATCCCTGGCCAGGGAGAGCTTCAGACAAAGGAAGTGTGGGTCCAGAAAGTGGGAACCCTTCTACACTCATGACTCTGACTCAACTGTACAACTGTACATGGATCTTGGGTTAATATCCCAATGCATCAACACAGTGGTGTGAGCAGAGGGACGACTCAACAAGAATAGCAGGGGATGGATTGCACATCCCTTGGGTTCTTCCAATTGCCTTAATCAAGGTCTTTTCCTGCTTGGGGACAAAGTTAAACAATCACAAACATTGCCTCTTAAGGAGGACTTCAGACAGGTGCCTGGCCAAGTAACAGGCCAGGTCTTCCAGACTACATGGAGACAAGAGAGTCTACCTCAATTGGTTTATACAACCAAGCAGCAGCACAAAGCAAGTTCAAAGATGAACTGTTAGCGACTAAAGTACCTGAAATCAATCTAATTCAGTCAGTATACCAATCACAGAGTCAAAACAGACAGTATAAAAACCAACAGACAATGTGCAATCAAACAATGCAATGTGCAAAGCACAATCAACTCAAGTGAGCCAAGCACAAGCTCAAAGCAAGTGAGCCAAGCATCCTACAAAACACACAAGTTAGTTCACAACAATTAACCAAATTCAATCAACTTGAATTAACATCCTCCTTAAAGCATTTGCATCTTATCCTGAAAAGCCAAACTCAAATATGAGAAACTAGACCACTAGGACAAGCCTAGGGTCACAAGGAGATGAAAAATCCAAAACAGCAAGTGAAAATTATCCAAAATCACAATCAAACAATTTAGAAACAAAACCAATTGGTCCCATGCTCATATCATTCACCATTATCATTTCATGAACAAAATAACACAAAACATGCAATTTGCAACCTCAAAGGACCAAACAGAATGATCTCACTAAAATCAATATCAAAACCTTTCAATAAATTCCACAAAAATTCAAGTCTAAACAGAACACATATCATGTCAAGCAAACCAAATTTCAGCTCATTTAGATCAATGGAAGTAGGGAAATTAAAATCATAAAGTCCAGACAAGTTCAAGCAAGCCAACACAAGGCATCAAAACAAGCATCAACTTCCATCAATCATAAAACAGTGACAAAACATGATAAATGAATGGGATCAAAGCCAAGATGACCTATAATGTGTCTAGAATTCACATGTCAAATTTCACATCCATCTAATTAATGACCAGAATTTCACAAGGCAAATACAAACATGTGTCACAAAAAGATCAACAAATGACCAAACAGGGGAGAAAAATTCCAATCAAATAGGAAATGCCATCAATAAATCCAGAAAAATTCACATGTAATCTCAACATCCATATGTTCAATCATGAAAAAATTCAACTCAATCCAATGTCCCTAAGCACATCAAATAAAATCATGAAATTGCACTAAGCATGGTGTGACACAAATTGTCACACCTCTAATCAAAAAATCATATCTCATCAACCAGGGATCCAAAAATTGCAAGCCACCTATCAAAATCACCAGCAAAGAGTCTAGAACATGCACAAAAAATTTCAAGTATTTCTATGGAAGCATCAAGATTTCACAAGCAAAATGGCATGGTATACACAAATTGGACACATTCAAACAATCCCTAGGCATTTTATTTTTCCACACGTGCACAAAAATATTAAAAATCACCATAAAAAACTACACATCACAAGGAGAATGGTGAAAAAAGTCTCATCAAATTTGGACAAGAAATGAAGAACTTATGAATTTTTGAACATGCAAGATCAAAATGAAATGAAATTGGAAAAAAGAAATGAAATAATGTGAAATTAATATTGAAAATGGAAAAATTGTAATTCTGCACAGCGAAGCCAAAACGCAGCGTTCTCATTAATACGCTGGCGTCCTGTGATTGGCCTATTGCTAGCGGGAAACACGAATTTCAAACGAGGCCAGGCAAGCGCGGATCAAACACATCTCCAATCGTGTTCTTCATCAAAAACAACAACAACAATTCCAGAAAATTGACATGAACAAAAGTTCACCAAACTAGACAAATCATATATCAATGGAACCGTCTAATCACGTACATCATGGATATGGCAAGCATTTGACCTAACTCTCAACATATCAACCAGATCGAGCAAAAGAACATTGGCACATCAAACTTAAATCCAAGATTTCTCACTAGATACTCAACCAAATTCAAAACCACAAGTTGCATGCTACTCTACGTTGAAAGATCTATCAAAGCCATGTCATGATTTGAGCAATTAAGGAGATCGAAAATTTACCTTGTGATGATGGCAGATGTTGAATCGTGCTCTTCAAGGTCCAAAATGTGAAAACAGATGAAGCTCAATGATGTGGAAGTTGATTGGAATACGTGCCTCAGCTCAATTGTGCTCCAGATCGAAAAATCAACAAAATGCCATGGATGAGGGAGATTTCAACAGTCACGATTCTGCAATGCTATGGCCTTGATCTTGTGAAACAGTCCTTCACCAACACTTGTAGAGGATAGTGTCGCATTACGCGAAAAACCGGCGGGAAACGAAGAACAACAGAGCCGCCACCGTGCGTTATTTATCCCAAAAGAGGGAAAGGAAACGCTCAGAGTAAACCTGGAAAAGACATGGTCTCGCGACCAAAGAGAATGGGATCGGGAGTCGGTTATGCGAAGGGAAGGTATTAGCACCCCTACGCATCCGTCGTACTCGACGGGATCCACGCACAATAGGAAGGGAAATAGTTGCTAAAACACTGCTCAAATAAACATCTATACAGGCTGAAAGAGACACAGGATTACAGACAAGACTGAACTCGGCAGGATATCGCATCCTGGGCCTACTTAGTCTATCAGGCATAGACATCAGAGTCAAAGTAGTTCAGACCGGGGAAACAACACATGCTCGCTAGGATGTCGCATCCTATGCATACGTATCTCCTTTGGACGAAGGAGAATCAGAGCATTCGTAGCTCGGCTAACACGCACACAAACAAACACAGGCAAAGGCAATCATGGAGCCTGAACGCCAATCACTGGGCTTACATCAGCATCCGAACCAAACAAACTCACACTAGAACCCGAACGCCACTCGATGGACTTACATCAGCTTCCAAGCACACAACAAGACACAGGAAGAAGAAGGGTCTCGATTGCAACTAGGGCAAGAGAAAGGGGAGGTCTCAATCGCAACGAGGGCGAGAGAAAAGCATTAGTGTTAGTTGTTAGTCAAACTCGACAAGACATCGCATCTCGTGCCTACGTATCTCATCTAGACATGAGAATCAGAGTTGCCGTAGTTCGGCTAAACTATTCCTGTTGGTTTGTGTTTTTTAGGTGGACAACGTCACTACGCAATCTACCGGATGCTCGACCTTTGGAGACTTACTCACCTGTAGTAGAAGGAGTTGACGTATCCTTAAGAGAGGATAATGTTTGTTTGTGTTTTAGGAAAGCTCAAGCAAGAAAGGAAGTCCTATACGAAGGAACCGTGCTACCTTAATTGACATGCAAACGAGACTACGCGGAGTCTAGCAAACCTAGGGGATACAATCACATCACACAAACACATACAGCATGAAATAAACACACCAACAAGGGGCTCAAACATCAAGGCTAGGCTTTAGTCGAGGGGTCATATCAACCTCAACAAACAAGCCTCTGTATCGGGGTAAGGTTAGCTCTTAACCTTGCCATTGAGGGGCTAAGGTGAAGCTGATGAAAGGTGAGTGAAGATGAGACTTCACAGCTCTTATCCCTGGTCAGGGAGAGCTTCAGACAAAGGAGCGTGGGTTCAGAAAGATGGAACCCTTCTACGCTCAAGACTCTGACTCGATTGTACACTGTACAAGATCTCGGGTTTGTGTCCCAATGCATCAACACAGTGGTGTGAGCAGAGGGACGACTCAACAGAATAATGGGAGATAGATTGCATATCTCTTTGATCCACCAATTGCCTCATTGAGGTCTTTACCTGCTTGGCACAAAAGTAAACAATCACAGACATCGCCTCTTAAGGAGGACTTCAGACAGTTGCCTGGCTAAATAACAAGCCAGGTCTTCCAGACTACATGGAGTAAGGAAATCATACCTCAGTGCAAATTGCTTAGCAAGCAAAGCAAATCAATATTAGCAACTAATGTACCTGAAATCAATCAAATATCATCAGTATACTAATCACACAACTACACAGCAAATGGTTTACAATTAACTATAAACAGACAACACAATCCAATGCACCAAAGTGCAAGCAACTCAAAAGCCAAACATCCTACAAAACAAAACAAGTTAGTGTACAATGTCAAATGACATCTCAATCAAAAGTGAATCCACCTCCTTAAGGTATTTTGCCCCTTAACCTGAAAATCACATTCAAATATGAGATACAAGACCACTAGGACAAGCCTAGGGTCAAAAAGAAGAAAAAAAGTTAAAACAGCAAGTGAAACATGATCAAAACCAAGATTAATCAAATACAAAGAGAATCCAATTGGTCTCATGTCTAAACCATACACCAAATTAATTTCATGCACAAATTTGATCAAGCTAGGCAAATGTGAATCATATATGAGCAAACAGAATGATCTCACTCAAACAAATAGCTAAACAGCTCAATAAATTCCACAAAAATTCCAGCCTAAACAGGACACATCCAATGATCTACATATCAATTTTCATCCCATTTGGACAACAGGAAGTAGGTCAATGAAAATCATAAAGTCAGCAGCAATCCAAACAAGTCAACACATGGTAGCAAAATGAGCATCAACTTCAATCAAATGCCAAACAGTGAAAACAATTAAGAAATTAATGGGACCAAAGCCAAACTACACCTAAACATGTTATGAATCACTCCATCAAATTTCACATTCATATGATATGGTATGAGCATTCAACAACACATGTAAAGTTTGTTACACAAGAAATAACCCAAAGATGCTAAACAGCAATCAAAAATCCAAATCAATTAGAAAATGGACCAATTAAATCCACAAAAAATCATGTTGATAGTTAACATACATATTGTATCTCAGGTAAAAAATCAGAGCCATAGGCCTAATGGAAGCATGGTAAATTAATTCATGAACTCAGCATAGCATAGTGTGACACAAACTGTCACACTCAAAAAGAAAAAATCATATCTACCAATCCAGAGATCCAAAAATCACAAATGATATACCAAAATCTCCAGAAATGTGTCAAGAATCATCATATGAAATTTCATTAATTTTGGATAATGTATGAGTATTTGGTGATTAAAATGGCAAAACATACAATTATGTCACACATGTCAAATATCAATATACCATTCAAAAATTCTACCAGGCACAACTTACACTACTATGCCTAAAAAAAAGTAGATAAAATTTGGAAACTAACAAAAAAAATCCCACCTAATTTGGACTAATATTGAATTTTTTATGAATTTTTTAAGTTTGTAATATTTATTGGAATAATCATTTAATGTTATACGAATTTATTAATTTAAGCTACAGCAGGTGGCATTTCTATGAATATCCAAAACGCATGTGCAGTACTTCATTCACTACGTGGCGCAGTGTGGTTGGTGGACTTAGGAGGGAAACACATTTTTGAATGCGCGGCCAAGGCTACCGGATTGAACAGGGGAAAAAATCCAGAAAAGCTTCGGTGTTCTTCGCGGTTCTTCGTTCTTCCATTTGCAGCTTCGGTTACGGGAAATTCTTCACCAAATAGCGCGAACCTTATACCGTTGCGATCGTCTCTCCATGTAGATTACGTATATGGCAACGCTTTTGGCTAAAGATTAACGTATAAAAAGATCCGATCGAAAGAAGCTTTGACGCATAAACTTTAAATCCAAATATCTCCATGAATACTCGACGAAATTACGCAATTCAAACGGCAAAATGTTCTACATTCAACGCACTACAAGATGCATATAACAATTGCGTGAATTAACGAGTTCGAAATTTTACCTCTTGGATGAGCAGCTCGCGATTCAGGATGTTTTTGGCTTCAATTCTTGAAAACAGATGAAGAATGTTGCTCAAGAAGATGATTGGTGAAGAACTTTCAGCTCTACGATGCTTGGATCATGAAGATTCGCCAATTGCCATTGATGAGTGATGCTTGGACAGTTGGTGTTCTTGCACGAATTTTGCTTCAATCTCCAAAAACAGAATCACATAATCACCTGCACATGAAGAAATCGCCAAGAAATTGCCAAAACAATGGAGAATTATTGAAGAATTTGATGAAAAAAGTGAATGAGAATTGTGAAATTTTTGAGAGAATTGGAGAGTTTTTGGATTGGATCTGAAAAAATGATTAGTGCTTAATGAATACAGTTGCAATTATCTATTTATACCAATGCTTAATCACAAATTAATTAAGATTAGCAAAATGTACATGATTAGTGTTAATGTGCAATTTTCAAGTGTGGCCAAAATGCCCTTGGTTAATGCAGCTGATTTTTCTCTCCAAACTTGGTTCCAACAGGTCACAAATGACATTTAGAAGGTGTTGCAAAATGTCCCATTTCAAAATTCCAAATATTTCTCAAATTGGACCATTTTGCTCTTGGATTTTAATTAGTGCACTTGAAAATTGACCTTTTTATGTGAATGCTTTTGGCAAAATGTGATGATGGATTATGAAAGTACACATCAAATGTGGTTTTCTCAAAGAAAAACCATCCAATTTGGCCACTCCATGTGAGAGTTATGGCACTTTGATTTCAGGCATTTTTGGAAAATGAATGGACCATATCTTGCTAACCACACATGGGAATTTCAAGTTCTTGGACTTTTTGGAATGGTGAGATCAAGCTCTTCAACTTTCATGTTGGACAAAATTCCATTTGAAGCTTGTATGATGAAGTAATTTTGAGGAGAAAAAGTTTCCATTTTGGGCAGCTGAAATTACAGGTCACCTGCCATTTTAGGAAACTTCTTGTCTGACCTCCAAATCTTCAACCTTGGTCTTTGATATGTCAAATGAGACTTGTATGGACATGAATGAGGCCTTTCAAACCATCTCACACCTTCCAATCCATAAAATCGGGCACGGTTGACCACAGTTGACCACAGTTGACTTTCTATGATTCCAGCTGAAATTCAGCTTGACTGATGACTTCTGAGCATCCAATCTTTGGCGAAATCACCTCACAATGATCCTTAGACCATATGAATTTGATAAATCAACCATAGGGCTTTGTATCAATGAAAATGGCACTTGCTTGCTTGATTGACTAATTCTCCTGATCAGTTTGACCCAATTGGTCAGCTGAGCTTGCACTTGGGCAAATGGACAATGCAATGTTATGCAATTGTAAGACCCCAATTTTGGCCCTAAGATCCCTCATGGCCCCTATCATATCATATCATGACCTCAAGGATCATTGCATGCCTTAGCTTCCTTCCTAGTGGGTAGATTGCCTTGTGGATTGGTTCTTGATCACCAAGCATGTCTTGCATTTGTATATCTTTGCTTTTCATATGTTTACTAACCAAAAAGTACAAAAATGTTGTCAGCTAACCTTGTTGCTTGCAGTTGAAGCAATCATCAACAATTAGGTCAAAGACAGTCAACAGTCAGTCAAAGCAGTGGATGGTGGCCATTCTTGCAGAATTTGGGCACCATGATCAATAATCAAGAGTTCACATGACTTGAGACATCATTTGGAATCAAATTCTCAAGGAATTAGGGTTTGGAATTCATCAGAAGTGGTTCAATCATCCAAAACCCTAGAAAAGTCAAACTTGGTCAACTGTGGATTTAATCAGTGATTTGATGGATAGAATTGATTTGAAGGAGCTCATTCATGTCCATACAAGCCTCTGTATCATGCCAAACCTCATCATGGAAGAATTTGGAGTAAAATCAGAAATTTCCCAAAATAGAAAATGGACCTGTAATTTCAACTGCCAAAAATGGAAACTTCTTGATCTTAAACTTACATCATGATACAAGCTTCAAATGAATTTTTTCCCAACATGAAAGTTGAAGATCTTGTTCTCCCATTTTCAAAAAGTCCAAAAACTCTCAAATCCCATGTATGGTTGTCAAGATATGATCAATTCAATTTCAAAAATTTGTGAACTTCAAATGGTCATATCTCATGAACCATAAGGCCAAATTTGGTGGGGTTTTTTCCTACAAACCACATTTCATCCCCTCTTTCCAAAAATATAAATTTCATTCACCAAAACCTTGCCAATCAAAATGGCATTTTTTGACTTGTTTTATTAAAAATTCAAGTTTGACCAAAAGTTGACTTTTTGATTTATTGATTTTTTCTCACTTCGGCCAATTGGGATGTGTTTAATATGTCATTTGCAACTTGTCTAGAGCCCTAACTTGGCCAGAAGCATACACCTCCATGTGCATATGTGGGAAATTGGCAATTTTGCAAATGGATTCATAAGAGCAAATCCTTGTTAGCAATTCATAAGCAGATGTCAAACAGCAAGTATATTGGTCATGTGCAGCCTGTTTTCAAGCCCAAAACCGTGCAGACCATACACCTCCACTTCTATATTTTCCAATTTAGCAAAATGCAAGTTGGTTCATTTTAAGTTAACCAAGTTTAACACTTGATTAAGCCATGCTAAACAGACCTTTATAAGTTCATTTTCTGCCATTTCACAACCCTAGCTAGCAGCCACACACGATCAAAACCTTCATTTCTCTCCTTCTTGCATTTTGGCACATTGAATTTTTCTGGCCAAATCCTCCAAACACTCGAGCAAGCCTTTGTTCATTAATCATCCAAGCATCATTTGGAGCACTGTTGCAGCATCATTTACCAGCTGGAACTTCATTTTCAAACTCTGTTTTCTTCAAGCATCAGCCATGGCAAGTGTGGATTCAAGGTGGAATTGAGTTGCTCGAGCTGATTTTCTTCAAGTTTCCTCCAACATCAACCAAGATCTTCATCTGTTTCAGCACAACAACATCAATCCATCACTGTTTCCATTTTTTCTTCAAAAACAAGTAAGGCTTCGACCTCAATCATTTGCCATGCCATGCTACGTTTTAGGTAGCTCTGGTTATGCTGATTCTAATGAACTATGCCTTGCTTAAAATGTTTGTGTTATGACTGAGAAATCTGGATTTCATTTTGTGTGCTCAAACTTATTTTCACTCGATTTGCCTTGCTTAGGATGAGTTAGTGAGATTGGATGTTATATTTGTGATGCTTGATGTTTGCTGATGCTATTGATATGCTTACTTTTTATTTCTGGACATTTCGAAATTTCGATTTGAATATAGATGATGAAGATCATACTGTTCCATGATAAACCCTAGCTAGTTTCCAGAAATTTGCATGAATGTGTTTGTTTACTGTTGCTTTTGTTGTATGAATCCCAATGCCATGCTGTTGTACGATGCTTGGTTGAGTTTTGGTTTGTTGAGTTTGGTTGCATGATGCCCTGTTGTTCAGGAACTCTAATGAATCTGCCCAGAATTTTTGCTTGTTTAGTGTTTGGTTTACTGCTGGTTGGATGCTGTGTGAATATCACTATCAATGCCATGCTGCTTGTGTGATGGTGTTTGAACTTTGTTTTTGATGTTGGTGATAACACGATGCTGCCTTGCCATTTCAAAAACCCTAAGTCTCTAAAACCCCAGTGACATTTCCCAGAACTCCCAGGTGATTGGCTGTTGTTGTTGTTTTTCTGCGAATTTACTGTTTCATTGGGCAACAGCCAATCACAACATTTCATTTTGTGAGCCTAAACTCTGCGTTTTGATTAATGATGCATGTAATCACAAAAATGCCACTGGTCAACCCTAGTTTGACCTTTATTCATCCTATTTGTTCATGTTTGGTTCCAATTGATCACCCATCTTTCCAAATTCATATTTCACTCGTTTCAACTCCAAAAATCATGGGATTTTTTGCATAATGATCACATGAATGTCTATTATTTAATCATGATTTTTGCTGAATTTTTGATTGGTTGGATTTTAAATGGCTCTAGGGTTCTTAACATGTATGCTTATTTGACACCTTTGGCCATTCTTTTTGTGAAATGATGATGATGTATCCATTGCCCTTGAAATTTTTTTTGGTGAATCTACACTCATTCATGTTCATTTTGATGTAAAGTTTGTGCATTTATCATATGTGGTGTGTGAGATATGATTTTCTGAAGTAGGGTGTGACAATTTGTGTCACACCAATGTTATGCCATTTCATGATTTTTGTTCACATGCTTCCTGACCTTCAAATAATCTGAAATTTTGCATGAACCATCTCTTAGATGTCTAGTTGATGTGTGAATTTTCTGGGATTTAATCATGCCATTTCCAATTTGTTTGAGAATTTTCTTCCCTGCCTAGTCAATTGTTGACTTTATGTGATACATGTTGCCAAATCCTTTGTGAAATTCTCATATCTTATTGTATGATCATGAAATTTCATATGTGCATACTAGACATCTTGAGCTTTGCATTGGTGTTGATCCCATCCATTTCTCATCTGTTTTCATTTTGTTATGATTTTTTGAAGATGACACATGTTTTGTTGACTTCTTGGGGCATACTTGAAAATGTGTTGACTTCCTGATTTTAATTGACTATCTTCCCATGATCCAATTGAGCTGAAATTTCATATGCATGCTATGTTATGGATTGTGATTGAGTATGAATTATTTCATAATTTTTGGAATTGTTTTTGATTGCTTTTGAGCTTGGTCTTGCTGTTGACCTCTATGTGCTCCCTTTTTGACATGTTTTGACTTCTTTGGTCTATAAATTGATAATGATGCATGATATGAGTTTGAATCCAATTGTGCTTGCTTCTCAAATGATTGATTTTGATTTTGATTGAATATGGTTTGCTGTTTTGACTTTTCCTTTTGTTTTTGACCCTAGGCTTGTCCTAGTGGTCTTTTGGACTTATGTTGAGTTCATTTGTTTCAGGTTAAGCATAGTGCTTCAAAGAAACCATGCCAATTTGTTTGAGCCTGACTATATTATCATGTGCTAACCTTTGTTTTGTAGGTGTAACTCATATGAGTTTGGTCTTGTGCTTTGGCACATCTGTTTACTGTTAACTGTTTGTTCCCTTTCTTCTGATTTAATTGTGGAACTGTGAACTGATTAGTTTGACTATTTCAGGTACCCTTTAGTTGCTTAAGTTCTTTGAACTTGCTTGCTTTGCTATTTAGCAATTTGCTTTGAGGTAATCCCTCTCTCTTCATGTAGTCTGGAGACCCGGCTTGTTACTTGGCCGGGTAAACTGTCTGAAGTCCTCCTTAAGAGGCAATGCTTGTGTGTGTTTAAAATTGTCCCAAGCAGGAAAAGTCCTTCAAGTAAGGCAATTGGTAGATCAAAGGGATAAGTAGCCTATCCCCTACTATTCAGTGAGTCCTCTCCTTGCTCCCATTACATGGTTGAAGCATTGAGATAAATACCCAAGATCTATAGAGTCAATAATGTGGAAAGAGCTCCATCTTTCTGAGCTCCCACACTTTCTGATATGCTCTCCCTGATCAGGGATAGAAGCAATGAGGCACACCCCTCATCTCCTTTCATCTGCTTCACCTTAGCCTCTCAATGGCAAGGTTAAGAGCAACTTTTTACCCTATTCCAGTTGGCCTCAGTGCCTTAACCCTCTTGTGTGAGCCCCTTTGTTTGGCTATAGAGTGTGCTGTTTGATATTCATTGATTGACTGATTGCTTCATATGCACATGTTTGCTTGTATGTTATACATTTATCATCATCAATTGCTCATTAATGCACAATCATCTCATTTGTCTTTGTGACTTATCATTGTTGTTTACCCATTGAGGACAATTGTAAGACCATTCATTGGCCATTGCTCCTATGATATGGAAGTGAGTATAAGACCATCACCTTGGCCACTCATCTTATCTTTGCCTGATGCATTTATTTGATTGTATGTGAGGAAGCAACTGTAAGTCCCTGCAAGTTGGCATTTGCTCTCCTATGATCACATGTTGTTGTGTTTGTTTGTATGTGAGGATACAACTGTAAGCCCCTGTAAGTTGGCATTTGTATTCCTAGGACCATACTGTGGAGGTTAGAGTAAGCCCAGATAGATTGGCATCTGACATCCATGTTTTGCTTTTGTTTATGTGAGGTTGCAATTGTAAGTCCCTGTAAGTTGGCATTTGCTTTCCTATGATCATGTGTTGCTTTTGTTCTCGTATGTGAGGATCCATTGTAAGTCCCTGTAATGTGGCATTGGTTTTCCTATGATCATATGTGGAGTTAACCTAAGTCCAGATAGATTGGCAGTTGACTTCCATATTTCATCTTTGTTTTCTTTGAGGAGATTAGTGTAAGACCATTGAGTGGCATCTGATATCCTGTTCTGTTTTAGGAGACTGGTGTAAATCCATCTATTGGTATCCGGTATCCGCCTTTTATTTCTTTGTTAGAGGAGATTAGTGTAAGACCATTGAGTGGCATCTGATATCCCGTTCTATTTTAGGAGATTGGTATAAGCCCAGTGATTGGCATCCGACATCCGCTTTTGTTGACTTTCTTGTCTGTTTGTTATTATCCATTGTTACTCCAAAGGACACACTTGAATCATCTCCTATATGATTTCAAGAAGTGAACCTTCTAAGAAGTTGTACAATCCATCTCCATCCATTCATCCCCATTATGTCCTAAACCTTTTCACTCTTTGATTTCCAACTTGACACAGATATTGTGCAAACATCTTCATGTTTTCTAACTAAAAACCTGGACCCCAAGTCCTTGACTTTTTTCAAACTCCATTTCATAACACTTCTTTCGAATCAATCTTAATCATACTCTGACTTCACTTTCATAATCACAATCAATTAACTTCACTCATTCACTTGTTTTGGCTTTGTCCATTGTTAATCTTTTCATGCATTAGCCATAGGTTTCAATTATCTTTGTGGTTGATGTAAATCTTGCCTATCCTTAGTGAGTCGACAGTAAGACTTCCGTACTGAAAACAGGGCTAACCCCTCTAGTACGTCGAAGCTATCCTCGCATGGTGGATGTTGTTTTTTGGTCGAGTGTTCTCCCATTGATAATGAAAAGCCTCAGTGCTTGTGTTTTAAAACTGAATCCACCAACTTTTGGAAATCTTTTAGCCGAACTACGGCGTTTTGATCCTTACCTTTGATGGAAGGTACGTAGGCAGCGGGTTCATCCGTTCAAACCCAATAACACAAAAATAAAATTGTACATTCTTTTCTCATCATCCCAATCATGTTTGCACAATCTTTATGTCATAACAAATAACAATATTTTACAACAAGTGTGAAAAGGGCTCCCTAGGAGTACCTAGGACGTAGTGGGTGCCTAACACCTTCCCATTGCGTAATTTACCCCTTACTCAGACTCTCTGATCTTTTTATTAGTTTTCTACGTGTAAAACTTCTTAGGCTTTTGTTCGCTTTTTAGCCAGTCCTTTGGATAAATAAAAGTGCGGTGGCGACTCGAAAATTCATTGTATCTCTTGCTTATGATTTAATCGATAAATCATATAGCGACGAATACACCGCTACAGCAGTGGACCATGTTATGTTAATGACCTAATATGAAATGAATGTACAAAATGATAGGGTGCAAATTTGAGGTGCTACAGCTGCCCCTATTCAATCAACTGGGAGCCCGAATGGATGAGAGCAACGGCTGTCAGACTTTCAGGGTAAACAGGGATTGAATACCAAGAACCGTAGAAATTTGCACACTGCTGGGAATTTTTCTTGTTGTTTTTTCCTTTTCTATCTTCTCTTCAAAAGCACAACCACATCCAGACATCGACACACGATGAATGGGGAACAGAAATCTCAACTAGATGCCAGCGGACAACTAGGAAAAACTCAACGTTTACCAAGACCAACGGAGAGGTAAGTCAACTCTACTGGGGATAACCAGGAAAGGATACAACCATACGTCAGCGGACGTAATGGGAAAAACTCAACGTTTACCGAAACCAACGGAGAGGTAACCAGACATCATCGGATGAAAGGCGGGGATAGTGATACAACCATGCGTCAGCGGACGAAATGGGCAAAACTCAACGTTTACCGAAACCAACGGAGAGGTAACCAATCATCATCGGATGAATGGAAAGAGATATACAACCATACATCAGCGGACGAAATGGGAAAAACTCAATGTTTACCAAGACCAACGGAGAGGTGAACCAACTTGGGGAAAGGTACAACTAGACGTCATAGGACGACTAGGAAAAACTCGACGTTTACCAAGACCAACGGAGAGGTAACCAATCATTAATGAATGAATGGGAAGACTCGACCAGACGTCATAGGACGAAAGGGAGAAGCTCGACGTTTATCGACACCAACGGAGAAGGAGAAAACTCAGCCAGACGTCATAGGACGAAAGGGAGACTCAACGTTTATCGACACCAACGGAGAAGGAGAAAACTCAGCCATACGTCATAGGACGAAAGGGAGACTCAACGTTTATCGACACCAACGGAGAAGGAGAAAACTCAACCAGACGCCAGCGGACGAAAGGGAGACTCAACGTTTATCGACACCAACGGAGAAGGAGAAAACTCAACCAGACGTCATAGGACGAAAGGGAAACTCAACGTTTATCGACACCAACGGAGAAGGAGAAAACTCAGCCAGACGTCATAGGACGAAAGGGAGACCACAACCGGACACCAAATAGGACGTTTACTGGGGATTCTGGCTGGGAAACCAACCAGATATTAATGAATGACTGGGAATAGGGTATACAATCAGACGTCATCGGACGAATGAGAAAAACACAACGTTTATCGAAACCAACGGGGAGGTAAATCCACTTGGGGAAGGGTACAACTAGACGTCATAGGACGAATAGGAAAAACTCGACGTTTATCGACACCAACGGAGAGGAGAAAACTCTGAGGGGAATCATATGGTATTACCAAATGATCTGTAGGGAATAAGCAACTAGACATCATCGGACGACTAGGAAAAACTCGACGTTTATCGACACCAACGGAGAGGAGGTTCAACTGGGGAAGACCCTGTGGGGAAAGATATCAACTATACGCCAACAGACGCATAGGAAAAACTCGACGTTTATCGACACCAACGGAGAGGAGGAAACTCTTCTGGGGAGAGAGAACACAACCAAATCATCAACGGATAATTGGGAAAAACTCGACGTTTATCGACACCAGCGGAGAGGAGGAATGCTTCACTAGGGAAGGGTACAACTAGACGTCGTTACGCACATCGAAGGATGATGTTTATCGACACCAAAGAAGACCAGACACTACGCATGACTGGGAAAGCACCGAAAGATGTTGTTTACCGCCACCAAAGAAGCAACACACGCGGGTGCTGACAGGATACTGACATCTACAAGATGGCAGGGCAAGGCTACACACTTGCAGGGGATCTCACTGGGGAACAAGGTCACGACAACGAGCAAACGGGAAGGAACACCACGGATACCGGGTTGTAGGTATGAAACGGGTGACCGACCAAACGTGACTTAGTTTGTGTTCCAAAACACTTAACATCCTGAAGAG
The DNA here is from genome assembly GCF_024323335.1 of Lathyrus oleraceus. Lineage (NCBI taxonomy): Eukaryota > Viridiplantae > Streptophyta > Magnoliopsida > Fabales > Fabaceae > Lathyrus > Lathyrus oleraceus. Next base: position 355,756,901 of record NC_066579.1, read on the forward strand.
GGCTAGAAAAGCAGTCTTGTTAGAGGATGGACATTCAATTCCACAAGGAATACGAATCTTACTCGACTGGGGAGGACGACTTCGACCCAAGAGCGCATGAGACATATTATCTATTGCCATCAAAACGTAGATAATACACTCGCATGGAAGATTATCCATAACCGGGTTGCAGGTTGTTATATGGATAAACGACCGACATCATCCTGAAGAGAGCGAAAGCAAACTTGTTAAAGGATGGATATTCGATTCCACAAGGAATACGAATCTTACTCTGCTGGAGAAAACAATCAAAAGACTGACCAGAGAGTGCATGAGATATATTATCTATAGCCGTCGGAACGTAGACAACATACTCACATGGAAGATTATCCATAACCGGATAGGAGGTTGTTAGATGGATAGATCGACCGACATCATCCTGAAGGGAGCAAAGGCAAACTTGTTAAAGGATGGACATTCGATTCCGAACAAAGGAATACGAATCTTACTCAACTGGGGAGGACGACTTCGACCCAAGAGCGCATGAGATATATTATCTATAGCCGTCAAAACATAGATAACATACTCGCATGGAAGATTATCCATAACCGGGTTGGAGGTTGTTAGATGGATAAACGACCGAAAAGAAAGGCATCGGGGTACCAGACTAGATATGCAAAAGATGACCAATCGAAAGAGGATAAAGTTGCTAACTCGGAGCAAATACCCAAAGGAAGGGGAAGACCCACTGGGGACAATACTGCTTGATCAAGGCAAGTATCCAGAGGGGACAAGACTATCAATACCGCAAACTGGGTACTGATAACTGCAAAGAGGGGATTACATCTACCGGTTTGTAGGCAGAAAACCACGGGAAAGTAACCGTCATCAACTAGGATGAGCACAAAGGGTCAACTCCACCAAGGGGAGAACGTGGGATTTTACAACTACCAGCTTGTAGGTAGAAAACCACAAAGATAGGACTTACAACTACCGGTTTGTAGGTAGAGGCCAACAAACAGAATGAACCACAAAGGTTACCTCTGATAGGGGATGAAAGTGGGATTTTACAACTACCGGCTTGTAGGTAGAAAACCACGACGATAGGACTTACAGCTACCGGTTTGTAGGTAGAAGCCAACCGACAGAATGAACCACAAAGGTTACCTCTGCTAGGGGATGAAAGTGGGATTTTACAACTACCGGCTTGTAGGTAGAAAACCACGACGATAGGACTTACAACTACCGGTTTGTAGGTAGAAGCCAACAAATTCCACTGAGGATAAGATGAATGAGTGCCGGTTAGTGAGCAACTATTCATTTATGCCCCGAGGAAAAACAGGAGACAACCCAAATAGGCCAATTCAGGATCGATCCGAAAAGGCAGACTGGATCAAGACTCATCCTAATGAGGAAAGAACTCAATAGGGAAAACCCATCCCATTAGGGAGGGAACGGAAGCAACCGTCACCCACGAGGATGTATCTCAGTGGGGAAATGGCAGGAAAGGATTGACACTTTCTACTTAAGGGGTAGACTCTACATGGAGAGATCAGACACACCCACATCTGCTAGGAGACTACTGGGGGGAGAAACAGGTTTTTCTTTCACCAACGGATGAGGAAATAAACCTCTCTGGGGGTACCAATCCTGAGTGCCGTCAGGAGCAACTGTAGCGAAAGCGCTGTACAGACGTCGAACAAGAAGCTGCCTCTGCCGGGGAGACGGTCTGATCGGGTTAACACATGAATGCATATGTTTGAATTTTTCTATGGCGTAATGCTCCATTATGAATGGAAATGCTACGCGATTTGAAGATGCAATGATCACTATATGCAAAATGCAAAGTGAATGAAAACCCCGCTAGGGAGCCCACTGATCAAATACTCCACTCTGCGGGGAGACTTTGCTGAGGAAATCTGCTTGATGAAAACTCTGTAGGGAGAGCACTGACTTCTCACTCATGCTGGAGAACAGAGATACCAAGAATCAGCCAGATCTCTGGTGAAAATAGATAGGCATCGATGAAGTTCCTCATGTCAACCACTCTGCTGAGGACCTACCTGAGAAAATGACGGAATACTGAGATGTCGATCCTCCAAATACCGAATCGTTGCAGAAAAGCATCCGTGCCAGGGAGAGGAGAAGACTGCTCTACTGGAGAGACGAAAATTGAAGTCTTCAGTACACCTACTGCTTGAGAACTGGCCCACGATAATGTCCAAAACAACAACCTTGCTGGGGATGCCCCACGATAGGGCTCAAACAACACTCTATTAGGGATGCCCCACCATAGGGCTAACAGAGACTTGGAGAAAAATGTTGCACTGTCGGGGACATGAAGATGAACAACTTCAACCAACACTGCTCCGAGCAACCTCGCCGAGGAGTAACCATGAAAAGGTTCTACAAGACAAAGATACAGTCGTGCTCGAGATACGAGCAATTGTCTTACCCGTCTGTAATCATACCACCCTTGGGAGAGCACTGCGGGTCTCCTAGGTATCCTTTCATCATTGTGAATGTTCACTTTGTTTAAGAACAATTTTGTGAAAATTTTTGTTTATTTTGAAAACAATGATACTTTATCAATTAAAACATGCAAAACATTTGTTGAGTTGAAACAAATAAGAGTGCAAATAATGGGGTAAAAGCTCAAATCGATGTGATGGAATGGTAGTCTGCAAATGGCGAGACTCCATAGATCTGTACAAGTTTGAAATCGGTGATATATATTGGAGAGGGCTACATTGAACATAATGACCTTTCCTCTACCATTCTGAATCTCGATGTATTCGGAGCTTCGGTCGACGACGCATAGAGAATTCCTGGCGGATGACAGATATAGAACACGGTCTTGTCAAGATGCAGTTACTTGCCAAATCCCTAATTTTTGCCTAGATTTCCCCGGTGTGAGGCGCTCAATCTAGCGAGATGCAAATTCTTTTTTCAATGTCTCTAACTTTTGCCTAGATCGCCCTTTCGGGTTTTCAATCCACCGAGACGCTCCTTTTTGCCTAAGTTACCCTTTGGGGTGTTCAACTTAGCGAGCTGTTTTGCTTTTTTTTATTTAGGCTAAGTATTTCTTGACTGCATCTGGATTCACAGGACGAGTGAACTTCTTCATCCATTGCTGTAAGTGTCAAAGCACCGCCTGAAAAGGCTCTCTTGAAAACATATGGACGTTCATAGCTTGGAGTCCACTTGCCCCTGGAATCGGGCACGAAAGACAAGACTTTCTTGAGCACAAGGTCATTTTCTCAGAACTCGAGACTCGACCTTCTAGTCGAATGCTTTCGTCACTCTCTGCTGATATAACTGACCATGACACCTGGCAGTTAATCTCTTCTTTTCGATCGAATTTAGCATCAGTCAACTTGGGACTTTGAGGGTGCTATTTTTCCTTTGTTTTTTCTCTTGATTTTGCTTTTGATTTCTTTTGATTTCTTTTGCACCCTTTCTTTCTTTGTTTTTTTTTTTGATTGATTTTTTTTTTGATGCCCCAGTTGGCTGTTCTGCTGATTCTCGAGATGCACCTGAGTGATCTTCTTTTCTTGCTCAAGAAGTCGGGAAATCTCGTCAGGAATCCCTTCAACATCATCTTCTTCTACTTCGAATACAGGGAATTCAAAATTGGGAGATGACGTCCGATCATTATGTTCAATGGGTTTGAGAAACAACCTGCATAATGATTTCGATATGAAAAACTTTTTGGAAAACAAACAAGACAATCGTTATGCAGATGAAAAGATTGCTTTTATTCCTGTTTTTAGGGTTTTTTGTGATCACCAATTTCATGCAAAAAGCGAAAAGGGAAAACAATTGGAAAAACAAATGTTTAACATGCATTTACTTGAATGAAAATATCATTGCACAAAATGTTGCCAACAATGTCATCACTTCTCCTTTTGGCATGGGAGAAGGGTTTTTAAACAAAGTGATTATTACTCTGACTTATGAACAACTGTAGGAACGCCCACAGTGACCCAATTGTGATAGATCCCACCAGGGATAACAACTGTCAAAATCTCTTGCATTAGTAGCTTCTGCTTTTGATCAACCCTCTTTGTTGAAGACCTCAGGAGAAAAGCCAACGCCAGCCCGCGACTTGTTATCTTCAAGCTTGATTAACACGGGGACCCAAGTCTTCAAAGTTCAGAATACCTGACTGCACGAGGTCTTGAACCTTCATTTTCAACTGAAAGCAACTATCCACATCATGACCAGGAGCACCCGAATGATACACACAATGCTGCTCAGGCCTATACCACCACCGAGGGTTGACGGGTATAGCCGGCGGGTCTCTGGGAGTAATCAAGTTCCGCTCTATCAACGAGGGATACAGCTCTGCGTATGACATAGGGATCGGGTCAAAAATGACCCTCTTCCTCTCATTACTTGTACCGGCTTGATTATCATAGGGAGGCTGGTAAGCCTGCTGTTGCGGACGATGTTGCTGATGTTGATACCGCCGAGTTGGCCTTCCCTGTTGCTGTTGGGTTGCTGGAATAGTCACAGCGGCAGCTTGACGATATTGTCCTCTGTTCGCACTCCCTCGCCGGTGCACAGCATTTGTTTCACTCTCTCCCCTTTTGGGTGCCCCAGAGAATGGCTTCTTAGAATTCAACGAACTTGAAGAGCCACGATGGCGAACCGGAGTACGGGTTGCTCTGACATTAACAGTTTCTGTAGCAAGAGGCTGTCCATTGACTATGATACCCCTCAAATCATCATCCACGTCGTAGTTGTTGACGGGAATAGTGGCAGCAGCAATTTGATCATTAACGGGGACCCCCTCTGGTGAAGCACAGTTGGACGGAAGAATCACGGCTTCCAGTCTCTGGGCTAAGGCTCGCAGCTCCTCTTGCCCCTGAACAACTCCTTGCATCATCATCATAAACTGAGCCATGCTCGCCCTCATCTCAGCCAACTCCGTCTGAACCTGATCCATGCTTCTGATGATTGAGTCTGGTTGAGTAACGATGCGGTCTCTGATCAGCTATCCTGCCTCACACAGGAACCAGAGTGAGAAGCCCGAAATAGAACCCCTGTTATGCAATATGACATGAGTATGATGTTAATGCATATGATGTACATGAAATGATCAATTCTCAGGCATTCAAAGAGCCTGATTCATCTCAAGAAACGACAACCTGCAACAACACAAAGCAACAGGGAGATACAGAAACAACATACAACTGGGCAAGGAAAACAGAGAAAATCTCATCTATAAATGAGCAGCTGGATCATACGACAAATATCCAAATATCCAACAAGGTACAACAAAAGAATCCCACCCAACAAGCCTGGGGGTGATTCTCAACATAGACATCAGGAAATACAAGCTAAGACAAGTTACTTCCAGGAATGAGCGTCTTCAAGTAGTGACACTGGTCTATCAACAGTTTACACTCTGAACATTCTGGCAAGGGAGTGATCTTCTCCTTCAACTGTCTTCTAAGCTCGACAACTTCTGCCCCAAGCTGGGTCTCTGATGCAAGTCTCTGGTCGACTTCCTTCTTCAACTGGATATCTTTGTCTCTGAGTTGCTTCTCTAAGTCTCTGATCTTCTTCAGATAACTGGCTTCAGATCTCTGTAATCTCAAACACTCTCTGCGCTCTGCATCTAGCAAATTCTCCATCTCTGAATAAGATCTCTTCTTACTCCTCACACCACCAACACCTGCACTCTGGGCATCTCTGAGTTGATGTGTCAAACTCAGCCTATCAGCTTTGGCTTGATACAACTCCATCTGGGCATCTTGCTCTTTCTCCTTCAGGCGACGATTCTCCATCAGAGCTTGCTTATACTGCTCAGCAGGCACAGTATCAGCAAGAATCAAGGGTGGTTGCACTTGCAACGGATTCATCCGATCGTAGGGCAACAACAAAGTTTCCACTCTCTTCTTCACCCAGTCAGTGTAATCAGGCATAGCAATGGCAAACTTCTTCCCTAAGACGGATCCATCTCTGACGCCAATAGACTTCCAAGCTCTTCCAATCTGCTCCAATCTAACAGAGTCAGTACGCTTCTCAAAATACACACTATCGGCTATCTCAGCTTCAAGTGGCCTTCTACTAATAATGAACCCCAACTGGCGAAGAGAAAGAACCGGGTTGTAATTGATGCAACCCTTGGTCCCCACAAGTGGCACGTTCCGAAATTCTCCACAACTCATAATAACATCCCGCACGTCCATCCGGTATGAATGCCATCTGATGTCATATGAAGTAAGAGACATCACCCTCTGAGTCCACCTATAAGTGCTCTGAGCATCAACAAACGGCCCACTGACTGGCAGGAGAGACATGAACCATCTGAGCAAAAGTGGGAGACAACACCTGATAGCCCCACCCTTACCATGCCTACTGTGGATAGCATAGTAAGTGTCAGCTAACAGAGTAGGGACTCGATTCCCTCCAATGAAGATGCAGACTGCAGCATAGTCAATAAAGGTGGGCATACTCGGAAACAGGACGATCCCATAGATCATAACAGCTAGCTGGGCACGAAAAGCTTCCCAATTCCCCTTCTCTGCTTCTCCTCTAGCAGCTCTCAGCAGAAACTTCAAAGGCAAACCAACAGTATTCCCACTGGTCTTCCAACTATCACTGATCTCTCGAACACTCAGATGCAAAACCTTAGCAACAAACCTGAAGTCAACTTCCTTCGGTACGTCCAAGAAAGGAATCTGATGCTGAATAGGGACACCCAACAGAATGGAGTACTCCTCGAGAGTAGGCGCCAACTGATAGTCCTGGAAAGTGAAACATCTAAGCTCTGGGTCATAGAACTGAAGAAGCGTCTGTAACGGCACCGGGTCAACTACCATCTTCAACAAAGTCAACAGATCCCCATACTGGTCAATGAACCCCTTCAGATGATCACTGGTCACCAAACTACTCAACTCAATCAGGGACGTCAGAGGCTCACGGTGAAAGCTATAGGAACAAGTCTTCCGCTTCGGCTCTGGGACTGTTGCCATCTCTATCAGTGAATCAAGCTCTGGAATGTACCTGAGAAATGATATGCATGCAGGGATTAGTTTTTTTCCTTTTTCTTTTTTCATTTTTTTCAATTTTTCTTTTATTGCTTTTCTTTTGAAAAATAAACATGCTATGATGCACATGATGCAGACACGACTGGCAAGTTGTGCATCTCTGAACACAGGATCGAAGCTTCGGCTCGAACTCTGATCACAAACATCTGAAACCCAAAGTCAACTGGTCAACTGTCATCTGAACCCAATCTGAGAAACTGAGTCACCAACAGGAACACACTGAGTTACCAACTAGTCACCAACAGTCACCATCTGTACCTGTTAAAATGATCATCCCTCCCCACTCACGGGTGTCATCTAGGCCAGGGTAAGGTTGAGAGAAACGCAGGATAAACAACCCTTTCAAGAATATCATCCTGTGCACACCAGATGTATGCACCGATAATACCCCATCAGAGTCTGAACTGCTCGTGATATCAATGTTCCGCTAAGTGGCGTACACCACCCGCTTCCCATGAATCACTCTATTCCTAGGTTTCCTAGATTGCACTCATAGCCTGGGTATTGGGCCTTTTACCTCATGGAACTCCCACCCCAAACAGAGAAACACAGCCAGCACAGCAGATGAATATGCATGAATGCAAACATCAAGGCACACCATAAATGCAAACAATAAATGAAATGAATGCAATAAACAACACAGCAAAAAGCAACCAAAGCCCTAACCTAGAGAGCGCTAGGAGAGACTCGCTTAGGGAAGATGGACCAGCACAGGTCAACTTCTGTATTTCCCCAGCAGAGTCGCCAGCTGTCGCATTACGCGAAAAACCGGCGGGAAACGAAGAACAACAGAGCCGCCACCGTGCGTTATTTATCCCAAAAGAGGGAAAGGAAACGCTCAGAGTAAACCTGGAAAAGACATGGTCTCGCGACCAAAGAGAATGGGATCGGGAGTCAGTTATGCGAAGGGAAGGTATTAGCACCCCTACGCATCCGTCGTACTCGACGGGATCCACGCACAATAGGAAGGGAAATGGTTGCTAAAACACTGCTCAAATAAACATCTATACAGGCTGAAAGAGACACAGGATTACAGACAAGACTGAACTCGGCAGGATATCGCATCCTGGGCCTACTTAGTCTATCAGGCATAGACATCAGAGTCAAAGTAGTTCAGACCGGGGAAACAACACATGCTCGCTAGGATGTCGCATCCTATGCATACGTATCTCCTTTGGACGAAGGAGAATCAGAGCATTCGTAGCTCGGCTAACACGCACACAAACAAACACAGGCAAAGGCAAACATGGAGCCTGAACGCCAATCACTGGGCTTACATCAGCATCCGAACCAAATGAACTCACACTAGAACCCGAACGCCACTCGATGGACTTACATCAGCTTCCAAGCACACAACAAGACACAGGAAGAAGAAGGGTCTCGATTGCAACTAGGGCAAGAGAAAGAGGAGGTCTCAATCGCAACGAGGGCGAGAGAAAAGCATTAGTGTTAGTTGTTAGTCAAACTCGACAAGACATCGCATCTCGTGTCTACGTATCTCATCTGGACATGAGAATCAGAGTTGCCGTAGTTCGGCTAAACTATTCCTGTTGGTTTGTGTTTTTTAGGTGGACAACGTCACTACGCAATCTACCGGATGCTCGACCTTTGGAGACTTACTCACCTGTAGTAAAAGGAGTTGACGTATCCTTAAGAGAGGATAATGTTTGTTTGTGTTTTAGGAAAGCTCAAGCAAGAAAGGAAGTCCTATACGAAGGAACCGTGCTACCTTAATTGACATGCAAACGAGACTACGCGGAGTCTAGCAAACCTAGGGGATACAATCACATCACACAAACACATACAGCATGAAATAAACACACCAACAAGGGGCTCAAACATCAAGGCTAGGCTTTAGTCGAGGGGTCATATCAACCTCAACAAACAAGCCTCTGTATCGGGGTAAGGTTAGCTCTTAACCTTGCCATTGAGGGGCTAAGGTGAAGCTGATGAAAGGTGAGTGAAGATGAGACTTCACAGCTCTTATCCCTGGTCAGGGAGAGCTTCAGACAAAGGAGCGTGGGTTCAGAAAGATGGAACCCTTCTACGCTCAAGACTCTGACTCGATTGTACACTGTACAAGATCTCGGGTTTGTGTCCCAATGCATCAACACAGTGGTGTGAGCAGAGGGACGACTCAACAGAATAGTGGGAGATAGATTGCATATCTCTTTGATCCACCAATTGCCTCATTGAGGTCTTTACCTGCTTGGCACAAAAGTAAACAATCACAGACATCGCCTCTTAAGGAGGACTTCAGACAGTTGCCTGGCTAAATAACAAGCCAGGTCTTCCAGACTACATGGAGTAAGGAAATCATACCTCAGTGCAAATTGCTTAGCAAGCAAAGCAAAGCAATATTAGCAACTAATGTACCTGAAATCAATCAAATATCATCAGTATACTAATCACACAACTACACAGCAAATGGTTTACAATTAACTATAAACAGACAACACAATCCAATGCACCAAAGTGCAAGCAACTCAAAAGCCAAACATCCTACAAAACAAAACAAGTTAGTGTACAATGTCAAATGACATCTCAATCAAAAGTGAATCCACCTCCTTAAGGTATTTTGCCCCTTAACCTGAAAATCACATTCAAATATGAGATACAAGACCACTAGGACAAGCCTAGGGTCAAAAAGAAGAAAAAAAGTTAAAACAGCAAGTGAAACATGATCAAAACCAAGATTAATCAAATACAAAGAGAATCCAATTGGTCTCATGTCTAAACCATACACCAAATTAATTTCATGCACAAATTTGATCAAGCTAGGCAAATGTGAATCATATATGAGCAAACAGAATGATCTCACTCAAACAAATAGCTAAACAGCTCAATAAATTCCATAAAAATTCCAGCCTAAATAGGACACATCCAATGATCTACATATCAATTTTCATGCCATTTGGACAACACGAAGTAGGTCAATGAAAATCATAAAGTCAGCAGCAATCCAAACAAGTCAACACATGGTAGCAAAATGAGCATCAACTTCAATCAAATGCCAAACAGTGAAAACAATTAAGAAATTAATGGGACTAAAGCCAAACTACACCTAAACATGTTATGAATCACTCCATCAAATTTCACATTCATATGATATGGTATGAGCATTCAACAACACATGTAAAGTTTGTTACACAAGAAACAGCCCAAAGATGCTAAACAGCAATAAAAAATCCAAATCAATTAGAAAATGGACCAATTAAATCCACAAAAAATCATGTTGAAAGTTAACATACATATTGTATCTCAGGTAAAAAATCAGAGCCATAGGCCTAATGGAAGCATGGTAAATTAATTCATGAACTCAGCATAGCATAGTGTGACACAAACTGTCACACTCAAAAAGAAAAAATCATATCTACCAATCCAGAGATCCAAAAATCACAAATGATATACCAAAATCTCCAGAAATGTGTCAAGAATCATCATATGAAATTTCATTAATTTTGGATAATGTATGAGTATTTGGTGATTAAAATGGCAAAACATACAATTATGTCACACATGTCAAATATCAATATACCATTCAAAAATTCTACCAGGCACAACTTACACTACTATGCCTAAAAAAAAGTAGATAAAATTTGGAAACTAACAAAAAAAATCCCACCTAATTTGGACTAATATTGAATTTTTTATGAATTTTTTAAGTTTGTAATATTTATTGGAATAATCATTTAATGTTATACGAATTTATTAATTTAAGCTACAGCAGGTGGCATTTCTATGAATATCCAAAATGCATGTGCAGTACTTCATTCACTACGTGGCGCAGTATGGTTGGTGGACTTAGGAGGGAAACACATTTTTGAATGCGCGGCCAAGGCTACCGGATTGAACAGGGGAAAAAATCCAGAAAAGCTTCGGTGTTCTTCGCGGTTCTTCGTTCTTCCATTTGCAGCTTCGGTTACGGGAAATTCTTCACCAAATCGCGCGAACCTTATACCGTTGCGATCGTCTCTCCATGTAGATTACGTATATGGCAACGCTTTTGGCTAAAGATTAACGTATAAAAAGATCCGATCGAAAGAAGCTTTGACGCATAAACTTTAAATCCAAATATCTCCATGAATACTCGACGAAATTACGCGATTCAAACGGCAAAATGTTCTACATTCAACGCACTACAAGATGCATATAACAATTGCGTGAATTAACGAGTTCGAAATTTTACCTCTTGGATGAGCAGCTCGTGATTCAGGATGTTTTTGGCTTCAATTCTTGAAAACAGATGAAGAATGTTGCTCAAGAAGATGATTGGTGAAGAACTTTCAGCTCTACGATGCTTGGATCATGAAGATTCGCCAATTGCCATTGATGAGTGATGCTTGGACAGTTGGTGTTCTTGCACGAATTTTGCTTCAATCTCCAAAAACAGAATCACATAATCACCTGCACATGAAGAAATCACCAAGAAATTGCCAAAACAATGGAGAATTATTGAAGAATTTGATGAAAAAAGTGAATGAGAATTGTGAAATTTTTGAGAGAATTGGAGAGTTTTTGGATTGTATCTGAAAAAATGATTAGTGCTTAATGAATACAGTTGCAATTATCTATTTATACCAATGCTTAATCACAAATTAATTAAGATTAGCAAAATGTACATGATTAGTGTTAATGTGCAATTTTCAAGTGTGACCAAAATGCCCTTGGTTAATGCAGCTGATTTTTCTCTCCAAACTTGGTTCCAACAGGTCACAAATGACATTTAGAAGGTGTTGCAAAAAGTCCCATTTCAAAATTCCAAATATTTCTCAAATTGGACCATTTTGCCCTTGGATTTTAATTAGTGCACTTGAAAATTGACCTTTTTATGTGAATGCTTTTGACAAAATGTGATGATGGATTATGAAAGTACACATCAAATGTGGTTTTCTCAAAGAAAAACCATCCAATTTGGCCACTCCATGTGAGAGTTATGACACTTTGATTTCGGGCATTTTTGGAAAATGAATGGACCATATCTTGCTAACCACACATGGGAATTTCAAGTTCTTGGACTTTTTGGAATGGTGAGATCAAGCTCTTCAACTTTCATGTTGGACAAAATTCCATTTGAAGCTTGTATGATGAAGTAATTTTGAGGAGAAAAAGTTTCCATTTTGGGCAGCTGAAATTACAGGTCACCTGCCATTTTAGGAAACTTCTTGTCTGACCTCCAAATCTTCAACCTTGGTCTTTGATATGTCAAATGAGACTTGTATGGACATGAATGAGGCCTTTCAAACCATCTCACACCTTCCAATCCATAAAATCGGGCACGGTTGACCACAGTTGACTTTCTATGATTCCAGCTGAAATTCAGCTTGACTGATGACTTCTGAGCATCCAATCTTTGGCCAAATCACCTCACAATGATCCTTAGACCATATGAATTTGATAAATCAACCATAGGGCTTTGTCTCAATGAAAATGGCACTTGCTTGCTTGATTGACTAATTCTCCTGATCAGTTTGACCCAATTGGTCAGCTGAGCTTGCACTTGGGCAAATGGACAATGCAATGTTATGCAGTGGACCATGTTATGTTAATGAACTAATATGAAATGAATGTACAAAATGATAGGGTGCAAATTTGAGGTGCTACAGATAGATCCAACAAGAATGAGCAAAATCGATGAAGAATTCAATGAGAAATGATGAAAAATGTGAAAAAAGTTTTGAGAGAATTGAAAGGTTTTTGGAGGGAAAGTTTGTTAGATCTGAAATTGTGAAATGTGATCATGATTTTCTGTTACAATTAACACTTTATACCATGCCTTAATCCACTTTTTAATCACAATTAACAAAATCAAATAAAATTAGCAAAATGCATTTTCAAGTGAAATGGCCAATATGTCCTTTTCATTATCAGCCAATGTAACAGCACCAAACCAGTTCAAGCAAGTTCTAAATGTCATTTGGAATGTGTTGCAATTGGTCTTGTATGCAAAAGCCATGTATTTCACAAAATCACCTTTTTTCCCACCAATTTTCAAATAGTCCACTTGAAAAATGACATTTTGCCATGATGATTTTTGATGAAATATGATGATGCATCATGAAAGTACATGTAAAATGTGGTTTGCTCAAAGAAAGATCACCCAATTTGGCCATTCCATGTGAAAGTTATGCCACTTTGAAATTCAACATTTTTGGAAAATTATTTGATCACAACTTGCCAACCACACATGATAAATTCATGTTCTTGGACTTTTTGGAAAGGTGAGAGCAAAATCTACAACTTTCATGTTGGACAAAATTTCATTTGAATCATTTTTGGACACGTAATTTTGAGGTGAAAAACTTTCCATTTTTGGCAGTTTTCAATTACAAGTCACTTTCTATTTTTGGAAAGTTTCCATCTGATTTGATTTTCTTCATTCTTGATGTTTGAAATGCCAAATGAAACTTGTTTAGACATGAATGAAGTGTCTCTAACCCTCTCCCTCCTCCAAATCCATCAATTCAAGCACAGTTGACCACAGTTGACTTTTCTGATTGATAGATGAATTTGGCTATGCACTGATCAAGTTGAGCTTCAAACTCCTGATGAAATGGCTCAATGATGCAACCCTAGCTTCCATAAGCTCAAAATAATCATATGATGACCCCCATATCCATTGAAAACCTCATCTCCTTGCCAAGCCCTAATTGGCCCAATAAAACTGATTAGGGTTGACCAGAGGTCAAAACCCTAATCCCAAGGTATCTGATCAAGCTCTTGAATCTCTGGGATGATGACAAAACCATGATGATGATGACGTATCATTTCAACCAAGATCAAGACCAATCTCTTTGAGAATCAAAAACCCTAATTTGTACCACACATCCTCAGATGATTAATGATCAATCCAAAAACCCTAGCTTGCACCTTAACCTCTTATCTTCTGACCAAGACCTAGGAGGAATACTTGCTTGATGTAGCCACATGATATGCAATATGCAATGACTAATGACCTACAAATGATATGCAAAAATGCAAAGCTAGTCCCAAGAGAGGGGGGCAAATTTTGAGGTGTTACAGCTGCCCCTATTCAATCCACTGTGAACCTGTCGATATGAATAGCCTCGGCTTTCAGATGATCAGGATGAAGAGTGATTGAATACCAAGAACAGACGAATAATTTGCACTCTGATGGGAAATAATTAACAGTGCCTGTCAGAATCGGCAAAGAAACAATCTTGAAGAAAAATCCGTCTGGTGCGGAGAAATTCGGCCTGAATACCGAAACAGAAATATATGGATAACTGGTAACACAGAGATAACCAAGGCCTGAACGCCTCCCTTCAGTCTGAATACTGAACACCGGAATATGAGAATATTGACGCCGGTCTGAATACCGGAAGATTAGCCTGAACACCACTTTGGTCTGAACACCACTTCGGTCTGGATACCGGAAAACTGGCCTGACTGCCACAAGCTGCATCGATCTAATTGTCGGAAGCTTCTTCGATCTGAAAATCGGAAACTTGGCCTGAGCGCCACATCGGTCTGGATACCGCCTCGGTCTGGACACCGGAAAACTGGTCTGGATACCATAAGTACTTCAACCTGATCGTCGGAAACTTCTTCGATCTGAAAATCGGAAACTTGGCCTGAGCGCCACATCGGTCTGGATACCGCCTCGGTCTGAACACCGGAAAACTGGTCTGGATACCATAAGTACTTCAACCTGATCGTCGGAAACTTCTTCGATCTGAAAATCGGAAACTTGGCCTGAGCGCCACATCGGTCTGGATACCGCCTCGGTCTGAACACCGGAAAACTGGTCTGGATACCATAAGTACTTCAACCTGATCGTCGGAAACTTCTTCGATCTGAAAATCGGAAACTGGCCTGAACGCCACCTCGGTCTGGATACCGCCTCGGTCTGAACACCGGAAAACTGGCCTGACTGGCACAAGTACTTCAACCTAATCGTCGGAAACTTCTTCGATCTGAAAATCGGAAACTGGCCTGAACGCCACCTCGGTCTGGATACCGCCTCGGTCTGAACACCGGAAAATTCTTCATGCCTATCAGCATCGGCGAAGATAACAAAACAGTGATAAGTGAGTCGACACGCATGCCAAAGACCCATGTTGGGGATAACAAACCACAAACTGGCTATTCTTTCTTCAACCCTAGCCAACGAACACTTCGCGTTTAGCTGGGGATTATTCTCTCTTGTTTTTTCTTTTTTTTTGGACTCCGAAAATTTGTTTGATTAACATTCCCATCTCTGCTCGACAGAAACCCTTCCTCCAATATCGCACTACTGGGAAATACCTTTGATTCAAATTCATGATGCTAGACTCCTCGGAGTAACACCTTCCTCTTCGGGCACAACCACCTCTCAAACGATAACCACGGCTTGAGACTAGCTTTATGCTTGCAATATGATGCATGATTTATTTTTCCGCGTAATGCTCCATAATTATGGAAATGCTACGCGATTTATTATGCGATATGCTATGCTATTTTTTCCATGATGAATGGATAAAAAGGCATCCCCCTCAAGGGACTCTCCTGGGGAGCTCGAGACACTCTGCTGAGGAACTCGTCAATACTCCGATTTCCACCCTGCTGGGGAACAGTACTGCCGCTGGGAAAAAGGCAACCCTTGCTGGGGAAAAACCCCCTTTTCACCCAGTCCGCTTGGGGACATCGCTGGGGATAAGAATCACCAACGCTCTCTGTGGGGATACACCAGTCTTTGACTTGCTGGGGATGCAACACTCCTGACTCTGCTTGGAGAGACACCACCCACCGATACCTCCGCTGGGAAACAGCAACCTTCAAGCCTGGCGACTGGGGAAGCATTAATCTCGAACCTGCTGGGGATAACCATCCGAACCCTGCTAGGGAGGCCACAGACCTTGAATCTGTTGGGGGATTAGTCATTCCGACTCTGCTTGGAAAGATGAGGAAAATCTGGTATTGAACACCCGTCGATTCGCCGAACCTTGGTATTCAATATCCAATTCCAATATCAGCTTTCCACTTTTGAGAGTTCCCAGACTCGTCTGGACCTTTTCTGCTCCATCATCTGGTATTCCCAACCGCTCCGTGCTCGACGGAGAGCGAACCCCTGGGATTTACACAGACTTTTCAATTTTCAGACTTTGAAGAGTCTTCTTGATTAATTTCCACGGATCATCGTACGTCTCGCCGTCTTTTCACCGTTCTTCCATTCATTCGTCCCTGATTGGACTCCGTGGGGATTGTTTTGTCAAAAAGCCTCCACATCACAACCTGCAAGTGAGTGAAAAATATCTAACAGTTCCTGCAAAAGAGATCATTAGATAAAACCGTGCCCCAGGCGTGTCAAGATTTCAACACTTGGATCACTCAACCTTCCGAATAAGATTTCAAGCTTTCAATCTTATAAGCATGCATTGGAAGGGACCTGTATGTCTTAAAATGCACAGATTCGTTATCAAAATAATCAGATGTTTTTGCAATCAAAGCGGTAATGAAAAACAAAAACAAAATTATTTGACTGAATATGCATTTTATTGATTGAAAAAGTGTGGCTCAAAACCGAGCAATACAAAGGAAGCAATTCCTGAAAAGAGGTAATTGCGCACAAAAGGAAAAATCTATCCTAATGGCAATGTGAAACCCGTGATCTCATCGAGTTCCAACTCGGTTACACCCCATATGTCCTCAGACTCTCCATGTTTTCTGCCTTCTGAATAAGACGATTCCAATTGATCCCTACCGGGGATTATCCATGATGCCTTAACCAAAGCAAAAACGATCATGCCGGACGCAGTTGTTCGTTTCAATCCCTCTTTTGCCTGGACCGCCCTTTCGGGTTTTCAGTCCACCGGGATACCCTTTTTTGCCCAAGTCTCCTTTTCAGGTTTTCGACTTGCCGGGTGTACCCTAATTTTTGCCCGAACCTTTTCTTTCTGTTTTTTTTGGTTCGCCGGGATGCCCATTTTTGCCTGGACTATTTTATTCTTTTCGTCCAGCGGGTCTCTTTATACGAAGTATTTTTTAACTGCGTCCGCATTCACAGGGGATGGAAAATCCTCGCCATCCATGGTCGTTAGCAACAAGGCTCCGCCAGAGAAGACCTTCTTGACCACGAATGGACCTTCATAATTAGGTGTCCATTTGCCCCTACAATCGTTTTGAGGAGGAAGGATCCTTTTCAGCACCATATCACCTACGTGATATACCCGAGGTCGTACCTTTCTGTCAAAAGCACGCTTCATCCGCTGTTGGTATAACTGCCCATGACAGATGGCTGCCAGCCTCTTCTCTTCAATCAGGCTCAACTCTTCGTACCGGGTTCTTACCCATTCCGCCTCTTGCAATTGCACGTCCATCAGGACTCTCAAAGAGGGAATCTGCACCTCAACCGGTAGCACCGCTTCCATTCCAGACACAAGTGAAAAGCGTTGCCCCAGTGGATGTATACACCGAAGTTCGATCCCCAGGATACCAACTTCGTACTCAGCCACCCTTGCTGGTGCATTCAAATGCTAACCTGGAAACGAAGGGAACATGGGATCCCTTTGGCGTAACCAAAGCAGCGCTAACTCCTTCACATTAACCTTCCCCATCAGACATCAGAATCCGTTCGGATTCAGGGTCAGGCCCCTCCTCCGGGATCGGTTACTCTCAATCTTTCGATTGGAGCACCTCGAGACATCCTCATCAGGGAACTCAAACTTCCTCGGTTGATAATTCTCCATGGGTTGTTGGGCGAGGTAATCAGACAATACACTCCCCTCGATTGCTTTCTGAGAGATGTACTGAATATCGTACTCAATCAAAATCATTTGCCCTCTTGCAACCCGTCCGGTCACTGCTGGCTTCTCAAATATGTACTTGATCAGATCCCTCTCGAAATCCACAAAGTGGTATGAACCAGCATACACTGTCTCGGTCGGCGAGCAGCCTATGCCAAAGTACAACAAGTTTTCTCGAGCAGTGAATGTATTGTTTCACAGTCGGTAAACTTTTTGCTAAGGTAAATTGCATGCTCTTTTCGACAAGACTCGTCATGCTGACCCAATACACCTCGTAGACCCCTCGAAGGCTGTCAAGTACAGAATTGATGGTCGTCCCTCTACAGGGAGCATCAGAATCAGAGGTTCCTGCAACTTATTCTTTTATTTCTCAATGCCCCTTGGCAATCATTATTTCACCTGACCGTTTGATCTCTTTTTTTTTCAACAACTTGAGTATAGGTTCACACGTGGCTGTTAGAGGAGATGTGAACCATGACATGTAGTTCAATCTACCTAGGAGACCACGAACCTCTTTTTTGTTCTCGGTTCAGGCATTTTTTTTTTGCATTACTTTTTTTTTTTTTTTTTTTTTTTAAGCAGGATCAACCTCGATTCCACTTTTTTACAATGAGCCCCAACATCTTACCGGACCGCACTCTGATAGTGCACTTATCTGAATTGAATTCAACCTCAGTTTGAATTATCACAACCGGTCTAATCAGCTTGGCCAGATCTGCCAGATGCCCCTCTTCTGTTTGGGGACTTTGCTATCATGTCATCAACATAGCATTCGATTTCATGATGAATCATATCATGAAACAAAGTCACTATAGCTCTCTGATAAGTAGCACCGGCGTTCTGCTTCTCTAGAGGACCGTCTTCTCTCCATGATAGCTTGTGCACAACGGCACCGGTGTCCGCTCCTGGCATATCCTGACATGACCAGGTGAAGGTATCCACATGCTCTTTCAACAAGGCTACCATTCTGCTCTCGACTTGCCTCTGAAGCGGCTCCCAATTTTCACTTCCTTTCTGACCTCGGCGGTACCCAGATTCACAACCTCAATCTGCTCTTTATGCGGCTGAATCACCTTCTCCTCTTGTTTCGACAACCTGGCTAATCTTCCAGCAGATCACAATCTTCTTCGCCTTCTTCTTCGGCATGATAGATCGGATTGTCGAAGTCATATGAGGTGTAACCAAATTGTTGTCAACGAGATCCGGAGAATATTGTTTCGAAGTCGGAACGAGACAAAACACAAGGAAAAATGAAAACAAACATTGCCATTTTTATTTGTTTTTAAACTGCAAAAATAAATGAAAAACAGGGAGCGCCGCTTTTAATGTGAAAAACATCCATTCATTTATGATGCAAAATGTTGCAAAATGAAACATGAGGTGGCCCTTACAATGAACCATTACGTGCCGGGCAACACGTATGGCTTTCATGCAAATAAAACTGAAAAACAGAAATTATTACTCTTCCAGTAGAGTGACAGTGATGATCTTTTTAGGCCTTCCAGTTCCCTGGTACGCACACTTTTATCCACGACTCCAGTTCACAGTCACTGTCAGTCTCTTCCCCCACCACACAGACGCGATCTGAATTTTCAACGATCACACCCACCATCACCTGACCCTGCACCGGCACGGGATCGGCATTAACATTCAATGACAGCGTAAAATTGAGGGCCTTGGAATCCACCAGGTCTTGGACAGCATGCTTAAAGGCTCTACAACCCTCAATGTTATGCCCAGACGCACCAGAATGGAATTCACACTTGGCATTCTCATTATAATTAGGTGGCCTCTGATCTGATCTCAATGGAGCTAATGTCCTCAATTGTACCATTCAGAGATCCATCAACTTCTTGAACAGAAGAGCATATGTCATGGGTGGCCTATCAAATTGACGATCAACCCCCTTTCCTCTCACTTGGTTCCCAGCTCTCTGTGCTCTCTGTGGAGTTGGCTGATGTTGCTGTTGTACCGACTGATTACCAATAGGAATCATTACCGCAGTAGTATGCTGGTAGTAATGACCCCTACCGTGTCCTCTCTGGGCATGGACATTCACAGCACCCGCGCCATCCTCCTTCTTATGCTGACCATCACCAAAGGATCTCTTCGTTCCAGACGACGAAGCATTTCCTGGTATTTTCCCCTTCTTCAACCAGTCTTCAATCCTCCCCACCTTCTCGGCAATGACTTTCTGCCCCAAGGCAAACTCCTGCATGACATTGATCAACTCTCCCATCTTCTCTTTCAGCTCGAGAATGTCTGTGTTGGGCGGATTCACCATTCCTGTATCAATCAAACAGGTTAGAAACTGACACCTGCAAAACAGAAGACAAGTTATTATGGTTATGCATGAATGCAATCTCTATCCACATGAGGAACACTTTGTCTCTCAATCCTGGCTTCATCGAGACATATAACAATCCGGCAGCAATATTCTGACATTCATCATTTGATTTCATCATACAGATCAGAGATATATGATTTAGCAAAATACCCCCAACCATGTGTGTGTGCTGTGTGGGTGCATACGATACAACAAATAAAGCTTGAAGACTGATCACTGAATGAAAACAATCATCACATATCAAAATGCACAAGAAGTGCCATAGTCATACATCAAAGCTGATATAAATCAGATACAATTCTCCAGAATCAAGAAGGAAATACAAGCAAATGAATTCCGTCAACAAGCCTGACGGTAATCCACACAAATGAGACAAATCTAGCCTGATGAAGGTCCCACAGAAGGCCCTATCTCATCAACCATCTTTGCAAACTCTGCGGCGAACCTGAGCTCTGTATTCTCCTGCTGTAATCTCCCCACCTCTTTCTGGTGAATCTTCATCTGCCTGAAGTAATGATCTCTCTCAGCAATGTAATGATCTCTCTCGGCGATGATCTTTGCTTTCTCCGCTTCCTATTCTGCAGCAAGGACCCTGGCTCTGGCGTCTCTCTGATCTCTCACGAGGATTTGCCTCCTCTTCTCATCTTCAATGACCTTTGCAGCTCTGGCTAGCTTCTCTTTAGTGATGTCGTGCTCCCTTGTGGATGACGCTAAGGCTTGGCTGATCTTCCCATAGTAGGCAATATCTATCTCAAAGCGCTTTGCTTCCAGGGCATGTCGCTTATCCTGATCTTCCATCCTTATTTTGATCTCCTGACTAGCCGTCTGAATCCGAGCAACACTCATCTCCAATTCGGTTTTCTCTGCAAGCAACTGATCTCTGGCTCTCTTCATCTCGAGGAATTCTTCCATACTGACAGAAGAACGCGGACCCTCAATCATAGGACACCCAGGATCACCTCCCGGAAATGGTAGATGTGTAATCTCGATCCTCTTCCGAAGCCAATCATCAAATAGAGGAAAATACCGGCTATTGACCTTGCCATAAGGAATCTTACCCTTTCGCTGAATGTCACGCCACTCATCCAATACTTGCCTTAACTTGGCCTGATTGCCCTCAATCGGAAAGTAAAATGACTCCTGAATCTCTCGTCCAAGAGGAGGACCCTCCACAGCAAACCCCATCTGTCTCCTGAGAAGCACCGGGTTGTAATTGACGCAACCCTGAACTCCCACAAGAGGCACATTGGGAAGACTCCCACAACTGCATATGAAATCCCGTCCTGCCATACCGTTATGAGTCCATGCTATATCAGCAGCCCGCAAACCCATCAGTCTGAACGACCACTTGACCGTAGGATCAAGCGAAGCAAAAACACCTCGGGAAGGCAAATACCCCATAAACCACCTGAATAGCAACTGAGCACAACACCGGATCAAGCCACCACGCCGCTTCTCGTTCCTGTTATGAACCGAATAATAGACATCTCCGATCAGAGTAGGAATAGGGTTCCTCTGTATGAACAATCTGATGGCATTATGGTCCACGAAGCTCTTCTGATTAGGAAATAGAATGATCCCATAAATGCTCACAGCAACCAAAGCACAAACCGTCTTCCAATTACCCATAGCAGCCTGTTCCTTGGTTTTGGCCTCCAAGAAACTCAAATGAAAACCTGGTAATTTTCCCTTTTCCTTCAAACCCTCCTTGATCATTTCCGGACTCAAATAAAGAGCACGAGAAATTCCAAGGATGTCAGGCTCTCCCCTAATGGCACAGAAAGGAGTCTGATCTCGGATCTGCATACCCAAAATGCTGGCATAGTCCTCCATCAGAGGCCCCAACAAATAATCTGGAAACACAAAACATCTCAAGCCCGGGTCATAGAACTGGAGGAGAGTATGAATGGCGCTCCTATCTCTGTCAGTGAGTCTGAAAACCATCTTCAGAATACCACTGTATGCCTCTCGAAACATCCCCACATGGTCGGGTGTAATCAAGGCTATCATATCTCTCAACACACCAATCTCTGGGTCGAAGAAACTGTAGGCAACATCATGCTTCAAACCGGTCCTCATGTCTGAGCAAAGAAATCTCTCAACCAGGATCTCGATCAAAAATGTCCCTGCATATGGATAAACATGTGTTAGATGCAGTTAAATGCAAATGTTAATGATGCTGATGAATGAATGCAATGCACTGTGCCATCCTCCCAAGTCAGCTGAACATTTGTTGCACTGAAGCCTGATCTCTGAACTAATCACAACCATCTGAGGTACGGATTAACCATAAATCCAACTCAAGGGTTCCGAAATAAACGGGACTGAAAGATACACCATCATCATCACCAAACAATCTCTGAGCAGATAACCTCAATCCTCTGAATCGGCCCGGGGAATCCTGAAATAAACAGATCCCCACTGATAAATAACACGGACAACACTTCGGCGTCTCAGAAACAAAGGTCCATAAATCCGACTTATAAATATGACTCTGATCAACGGAACCAATAGTCACCATCTGAGTCACCATCTGAACATGCATCTGTAAGAATCACCCTCCCCTCAAAGGTAAATTCTAATCAGGTCGTTCTAAGGCGGATAATAGTCTCGACAATCGGGCAGAGATACTCAATGGGTTTGCCCTTTCGGGTGTTCCATTGTAGCTCTCCTGAGATCGTCTAAACCAAAGATCCGGGAAATGATCGGTCACCAGAGTCAATAGTTCAGATGAAGTGACTCAACCAGAGTGGAGTACCCCACAAAGGAAGAGCACTATCAAATGAACCTCGTCCGGCTTGTGGTACATCACATTGCCAAGCACATGTTAACCTAACATGAAGGAGGCAACATGAGACCACACTAATCCTAGGTGTATACTCGGGCCTGGGTTTTAGCCCCACTCAGAACACCCACCCCTAAAACAAGGAACCACCTGCACAGAGGACGGCAACATGATAGTATGATGCATGCAAATATTTATGCAAATATATACACAGTCAGAATAATAAATGCAATAAATAACAGCACAAGTAACCTAAACTATCCTAGAACGCTAGGAGAGACTCGCTTAGGGAAGATGGACCAGCACAGGTCAACATGCTAAGTCCCCAGCAGAGTCGCCACCTGTCGCATCCGCGAAAAACAACCGGCGGGCTAAAACAAAACAACACAGAGCCGCCACCGTGCGTTATTTATCCCAAAAGAGGGAAAGGAAACGCTCGAAGTAAACCTGGGAAAAGCATGGTCTCGCGACCAAAGAGAATGGGATCGGGAGTCGGTTACGCAAGGGGAAGGTATTAGCACCCCTCACGTCCGTCGTACTCGACGGGATCCATGCTCTAAAAGAAAGAAAAGGTTGCTAAACAAACATCACACACACACACCGAAGACAACACAGGTGGGGGAAAAGAGGAGAGGGCTCGCTAGGACATCGCATCCTATGCCTACGTATCTCGTCTGGAACGAGAATCAGAGCTGCCGTAGTTCGGCTCACGCACGCCAAACAGGACACACACGAACACGGGCAAACTTGGAACCCGAACGCCAATCGCTGGACTTACATCGGCTTCTGAACCAAACAAACACACTCAGGATACGGACAGCCAATCGCTGGGCTTACATCCATATCCTGACACACAAGAGGGTTAACAAGTAAACACACACAAAAAGAAAAAAAGTGCCCGGAGAGACCTCGCACGGTCTCCTGCCTACGTACCTCATCTGGTATGAGGATCAGGGCGACGTAGTTCCCCTGAACGGGAAAGAAATTCTAACCAGATACAAAGGGAGACACACTACTAGGGAGCTGTACTCGAGCCTAGATGTTATCATGCATCATTGCCCTATGTTATGGTTTCTATCCTAACTTGCACAAGCAGCAAGCTAATCCTAACCAGGAAAAAGCAAAGCATGCAAGCATAAACAAAGCAAATCAAACATTCACAGTTAGCACACACTATATACAGACAGATGTGGGCTCAATCAAGGGTTAAGTTGCAAAAGCAACACAACTGTGTCAGGTGATGTTAGCTCTTAACCCTGATATTGAGAGTCAGGGTGAAGCCAGATGAAAGGTGAGTGAGGGGTGTGCCTCACAGCTCTTATCCCTGGCCAGGGAGAGCTTCAAACAAAGGAAGTATGGGTCCAGAAAGTGGGAACCCTTCTACACTCATGACTCTGACTCAACTGTACAACTGTACATGGATCTTGGGTTAATATCCCAATGCATCAACACAGTGGTGTGAGCAGAGGGACGACTCAACAAGAATAGCAGGGGATGGATTGCACATCCCTTGGGTTCTGCCAATTGCCTTAATCAAGGTCTTTTCCTGCTTGGGGACAAAGTTAAACAATCACAAACATTGCCTCTTAAGGAGGACTTCAGACAGGTGCCTGGCCAAGTAACAGGCCAGGTCTTCCAGACTACATGGAGACAAGAGAGTCTACCTCAATTGGTTTATACAACCAAGCAGCAGCACAAAGCAAGTTCAAAGATGAACTGTTAGCGACTAAAGTACCTGAAATCAATCTAATTCAGTCAGTATACCAATCACAGAGTCAAAACAGACAGTATAAAAACCAACAGACAATGTGCAATCAAACAATGCAATGTGCAAAGCACAATCAACTCAAGTGAGCCAAGCACAAGCTCAAAGCAAGTGAGCCAAGCATCCTACAAAACACACAAGTTAGTTCACAACAATTAACCAAATTCAATCAACTTGAATTAACATCCTCCTTAAAGCATTTGCATCTTATCCTGAAAAGCCAAACTCAAATATGAGAAACTAGACCACTAGGACAAGCCTAGGGTCACAAGGAGATGAAAAATCCAAAACAGCAAGTGAAAATTATCCAAAATCACAATCAAACAATTTAGAAACAAAACCAATTGGTCCCATGCTCATATCATTCACCATTATCATTTCATGAACAAAATAACACAAAACATGCAATTTGCAACCTCAAAGGACCAAACAGAATGATCTTACTAAAATCAATATCAAAACCTTTCAATAAATTCCACAAAAATTCAAGTCTAAACAGAACACATATCATGTCAAGCACACCAAATTTCAGCTCATTTAGATGAATGGAAGTAGGGAAATTAAAATCATAAAGTCCAGACAAGTTCAAGCAAGCCAACACAAGGCATCAAAACAAGCATCAACTTCCATCAATCATAAAACAGTGACAAACATGATAAATGAATGGGATCAAAGCCAAGATGACCTATAATGTGTCTAGAATTCACATGTCAAATTTCACATCCATCTAATTAATGACCAGAATTTCACAAGGCAAATACAAACATGTGTCACAAAAAGATCAACAAATGACCAAACAGGGGAGAAAAATTCCAATCAAATAGGAAATGCCATCAATAAATCCAGAAAAATTCACATGTAATCTCAACATCCATATGTTCAATCATGCAAAAATTCAACTCAATCCAATGTCCCTAAGCACATCAAATAAAATCATGAAATTGCACTAAGCATGGTGTGACACAGATTGTCACACCTCTAATCAAAAAATCATATCTCATCAACCAGGGATCCAAAAATTGCAAACCACCTATCAAAATCACCAGCAAAGAGTCTAGAACATGTACAAAATATTTCAAGTATTTCTATGGAAGCATCAAGATTTCACAAGCAAAATGGCATGGTATACACAAATTGGACACATTCAAACAATCCCTAGGCATTTTATTTTTCCACACGTGCACAAAAATATTAAAAATCACCATAAAAAACTATACATCACAAGGAGAATGGTGAAAAAAGTCTCATCAAATTTGGACAAGAAATGAAGAACTTATGAATTTTTGAACATGCAAGATCAAAATGAAATGAAATTGGAAAAAAGAAATGAAATAATGTGAAATTAATATTGAAAATGGAAAAATTGTAATTCTGCACAGCGAAGCCAAAACGCAGCGTTCTCATTAATACGCTGGCGTCCTGTGATTGGCCTATTGCTAGCGGGAAACACGAATTTCAAACGAGGCCAGGCAAGCGCGGATCAAACACATCTCCAATCGTGTTCTTCATCAAAAACAACAACAACAATTCCAGAAAATTGACATGAACAAAAGTTCACCAAACTAGACAAATCATATATCAATGGAACCGTCTAATCACGTACATCATGGATATGGCAAGCATTTGACCTAACTCTCAACATATCAACCGGATCGAGCAAAAGAACATTGGCACATCAAACTTAAATCCAAGATTTCTCACTAGATACTCAACCAAATTCAAAACCACAAGTTGCATGCTACTCTACGTTGAAAGATCTATCAAAGCCATGTCATGATTTGAGCAATTAAGGAGATCGAAAATTTACCTTGTGATGATGGCAGATGTTGAATCGTGCTCTTCAAGGTCCAAAATGTGAAAACAGATGAAGCTCAATGATGTGGAAGTTGATTGGAATACGTGCCTCAGCTCAATTGTGCTCCAGATCGAAAAATCAACAAAATGCCATGGATGAGGGAGATTGCAACAGTCACGATTCTGCAATGCTATGGCCTTGATCTTGTGAAACAGTCCTTCACCAACACTTGTAGAGGATAGATCCAACAAGAATGAGCAAAATCGATGAAGAATTCAATGAGAAATGATGAAAAATGTGAAAAAAGTTTTGAGAGAATTGAAAGGTTTTTGGAGGGAAAGTTTGTTAGATCTGAAATTGTGAAATGTGATCATGATTTTCTGTTACAATTAACACTTTATACCATGCCTTAATCCACTTTTTAATCACAATTAACAAAATCAAATAAAATTAGCAAAATGCATTTTCAAGTGAAATGGCCAATATGTCCTTTTCATTATCAGCCAATGTAACAACACCAAACCAGTTCAAGCAAGTTCTAAATGTCATTTGGAATGTGTTGCAATTGGTCTTGTATGCAAAAGCCATGTATTTCACAAAATCACCTTTTTTCCCACCAATTTTCAAATAGTCCACTTGAAAAATGACATTTTGCCATGATGATTTTTGATGAAATATGATGATGCATCATGAAAGTACATGTAAAATGTGGTTTGCTCAAAGAAAGATCACCCAATTTGGCCATTCCATGTGAAAGTTATGCCACTTTGAAATTCAACATTTTTGGAAAATTATTTGATCACAACTTGCCAACCACACATGATAAATTCATGTTCTTGGACTTTTTGGAAAGGTGAGAGCAAAATCTACAACTTTCATGTTGGACAAAATTTCATTTGAATCATTTTTGGACACGTAATTTTGAGGTGAAAAACTTTCCATTTTTGGCAGTTTTCAATTACAAGTCACTTTCTATTTTTGGAAAGTTTCCATCTGATTTGATTTTCTTCATTCTTGATGTTTGAAATGCCAAATGAAACTTGTTTAGACATGAATGAAGTGTCTCTAACCCTCTCCCTCCTCCAAATCCATCAATTCAAGCACAGTTGACCACAGTTGACTTTTCTGATTGATAGATGAATTTGGCTATGCACTGATCAAGTTGAGCTTCAAACTCCTGATGAAATGGCTCAATGATGCAACCCTAGCTTCCATAAGCTCAAAATAATCATATGATGACCCCCATATCCATTGAAAACCTCATCTCCTTGCCAAGCCCTAATTGGCCCAATAAAACTGATTAGGGTTGACCAGAGGTCAAAACCCTAATCCCAAGGTATCTGATCAAGCTCTTGAATCTCTGGGATGATGACAAAACCATGATGATGATGATGTATCATTTCAACCAAGATCAAGACCAATCTCTTTGAGAATCAAAAACCCTAATTTGTACCACACATCCTCAGATGATTAATGATCAATCCAAAAACCCTAGCTTGCACCTTAACCTCTTATCTTCTGACCAAGACCTAGGAGGAATACTTGCTTGATGTAGCCACATGATATGCAATATGCAATGACTAATGACCTACAAATTATATACAAAAATGCAAAGCTAGTCCCAAGAGATGAGGGCAAATTTTGAGGTGTTACAGCTGCCCCTATTCAATCCACTGTGAACCTGTCGATATGAATAGCCTCGGCTTTCAGATGATCAGGATGAAGAGTGATTGAATACCAAGAACAGACGAATAATTTGCACTCTGATGGGAAATAATTAACAGTGCCTGTCAGAATCGGCAAAGAAACAATCTTGAAGAAAAATCCGTCTGGTGCGGAGAAATTCGGCCTGAATACCGAAACAGAAATATATGGATAACTGGTAACACAGAGATAACCAAGGCCTGTAACATTGAGGTGTTACAATAACGAAATTCAGCAATACATGATAGTAATAACAAATTATAAGGTATTCTCAATCATGCCCATAAAACAATCAAATAGATAATAATGCAAATGTAATGCAATGTCACCAACTCCTTCTCAAAATGTATGTGGTACCAAAATCACTAGGATCATAGGTATATTAATGATATTCTCATGTCTCTGATTCCTCTATGAACCGTGTCTCTCTCTGGACGTGAGACTGCCATAGTTCATCTCTGAACCAGGCCATCACTGGACCAAAGTCTTACCTATCTCCGAAATATATGAATGCATGACTATGGACATCACAAACATGCAACATCATCAACATCATAAAATCACAAAAAAAACATAAATCTCAAAACATTCTAAAAAAGGTTCAACTCTTGAACATATAAGTTGCCAATCACATGCCTCACTATCATCCCTATCTAGATTACTAAACTCAAAATTCCAATCAAGGTCATCATTAAATACATATTTGGATTACTATACTCAAAACGTCAATCAATGTCATCACTATAATCTCTCTCTGGATTACTATACTTAAAATGCCAATCAAGACAATCATTGTAATCCCTGTCTGGATTACTATAATAAAAAAATATGTTTTCAAAACAATTTTAATTATTTCTTCTCAAAAGGTAAATATATGTTATTCTCGAAACTTCTCAACTCATCAAAATTCTCAAAGAACTCAAAAAGTCTCAAAGACTCATAATTTCTCAAAAACTCATATTTTCTCAAAAAGATATATTTTCTCAAACTCTCAAAGACTCATATTTCTTAAATTTCTCAAAACTTTAAAAATGATTAAAAGTTCACGAGTGATAACTCTACTATAGCAATTTCCTCAATTTCTCAAATTATTCAGGGAGCTCAAAATGTCTCAAAATTTTATAATTCTCAAAATTCTCACAAACTCATCAAACAACCCAAAAATCATGCTTCCTACTAGTCACACATCATATTTGAATAATCATTTAAAATATCAAACGCAGTCGGAATCAAGCAAATGAATATGTTCTAGAAATTTTAGAGAGTATATTTTAAGAATATGATTTTTTATTTCAGGACTTAGTGTACCAATTGGTTCAGTTTAATCAAACAATAAGAACGTGTACTCGCATTGGACAAAATGTTTCGTCTGACTTCGAAATGGCGCCAAAAGTAGTATACCTATGAAAATATTATGAAATACTCCAATTTGAAATCTCTTTAAATCCTATTTCAAACATACTTAAATTCACCTCAAGTAGAGTTACGAATCTCCAGTTCTATTTGTTTTAGTTCAGCCCTATCGCAACAATTCTTGCATAAAACTCTAAAATATAATATTTGACTTCAAACTAGCACGGAAAATTATATAATCATGATAAAATATTGAAACTCTCTAGTTTGAAAGATAATTAAACTCTCTTTCTAATTCAATTGACTACATCCCAAAAGGACTTATGAAACTCAAGTTACATGTCAAACATGATGATCAACGCAGGACTGAAATTGACTACACCTATGGTATAAAAACTAGCTAATCGCTAATATTGTAATGCCCCTAAGCCCAATTCCTCTACTTCAAAAGAAATATTATTGCATTAGATTTTCAAGTCAACCAAAAACATCTCAAACTGACTTACAAAACTCAAGTTATACCTGAAATAAGGCGGTCAACCCCCTTCTATGACTACCTGCGATTTTCTGCATTTTCACTTTATTGAACATACCCAAAACTCGACTAATTCGCTGAATTGAGTCCCAACCGCCCAAAAACGGAGAAGGTTAACCATGGATAATATGAATTCAAATATTACAGGTTTAAATTATCGCCTTATCAAAAGACTTTATAGCCAAAAGCCTATGCAAGTTATTTGATAACCTTTAGCTATGGTCACAAATAGACCAAATCACGGATCAACCAAAAAGTATGGTCATTACAAAATTAGGAAATCAAAGGACCCAAACAGAGTCGTTCGAATTCCTGGGACACCATCTCAATTCAAAAAAGTGATCAAAAAATATGTCAAGAATTTTACACAGATTACCATAATCCACCACAACAATGCAAGCCTACAAACAATAACACAATTAAGACTATATAGGATTTATCCTAAATCCCCTTTTTGGGTGTTAGAGTACAAACAAATAATTACATCGATTATGCCCATAGGGTTTTTCCAAAACCCTATTTGGCATAATCACACTGATCATACAATTAGGGAAAATTAGGGGAAAACAACATAAATCCCAAGGCACTAATAGGAGGGTAAGGAACCCACAATATCCTGCATGCCTAAATCACCCATAAGAAGATAGTTATCCCTCCTTACCTTAGATTTTTCCAGCAACGATGATGATCCTAACACCTTTTGGATTCCTCTTCTCAAACCTAACTCTCCTTCCCAAAATCCCCTATATTCCCCTTGCCTCTTTTTCACACACCAAAAGTTTTCTGAAAAATCTAGCTTCTCCCAACATTTTAGAATATATATGGTTTTACTATTTTTCAAAATTACACCTTTTGTCCACTTATTCTCAACTTCACTCCTCTCACCTCATACTATCCTCAATTCACATAATTGGCTCAAACTCCTATTTATTTATTTAAATTATTATTTAAATTAAATAAATATTTAATCAGAATTTTTATATTTTCTATTATTTCAACTTATTATAAGTTAATTAAATATGTCTAATTATCTGCAATAATCTCAACAATAATATTTTATTTATTTGCTCTCAAATCTCATAACTTCGGTAATTAGTAAATTACTAAAATACCCTACACTCCAAAAAACATTTGAATCAAATATAATGAATAAATCATAGTAACAATTAAATAAATACTCTATTTAAAAGTTGGGGTGTTACAAGTGCCCTATTTTAAAGGAGGGGAAGTGAGAGGATGGGTTATGTACCTTTTGCAAATATCTTATTAGTTAAGGCTCTTTGGCTTGGTATTTCTTAGAGACTTGGTTGGCGACTAGCTGGGAGTCACTTTTGGCCTTCAATCTAGAGGCTCCCATATCTAAGGTAAAGATCATTCTGATGATGAGAGCCTCCTACTCTGCCTAATTATGTTGGCAGTGAACTCAAACTTCCAGGCTTCCTCGATGAGTATGTCGCTAGGTCCTTATAGGACTATCCCGACACCGCTCCCTTTTATGTTGGCGGCACCATCTACATAGAACGTCCATTCTGGGGGTGTCCCTTCCTCTACGTGTGAGTTGAATTCTTCCACGAAATCTTCCAGAGCTTGTGACTTGATGCTTCCCCTCGGGACATATTGGATGTCGTATTCCAAGATTTTCACCATCCAGGATACCATCCTCCCTGTTAGATCGGGCTTCTTCAAGACTTGCCGAATAGAGTAGCTGGCTTTTACTAGTATCTTGTGACCCTGAAAGTATGGTCTCAACTTCCTCGGTGAAACAAAGATGGATAACACTAGTTTCTCAATGTTTTGATAGCATGCCTCTGTGCCTCTGAACACCTTGCTTATGAAATACACATATTTCTCCGCCCTTTCTATTTCTTGGACAAGGATTGAGCTCATAACTTGATTTGTGACCGAGAGGTAGAGGAGTAATGGTGACCATTTCTCGAGCGAGTCAGGATGAAAGGGATGTTAGGAAGTTCTTGACCTTAGTGAAAGCCTCTTCACACTTAGGGGGTCCACCCAAACATCTCATTCTTCTTTAAGGCGACGAAGAATATGAAGGCTTTGTCTCATGTGCAGGAAAGGAAGTGAGATATGGCAGAAAGACGACTTGTGAGTTGTTGCACTTCCTTTATATTAACAGGGATCCTTATTTTGATGACTGCTTGAAACTTATATAGGTTAGCCCCAATGCCTCTCCATGTCAGCATGAAGCCTAAAAATTCCCTGACATGGACTCCGAAATAACACTTGGTGGGGTTTAGGCACATATTGTACTTCCTGACTTATTGTATGACATCTTCTAGATCTTCTGCATGGTTGTGCCTTTCGATGGTCTTAATTATCATGTCATTGACATAGGCTTCTATGTTTCTCCCTTATCTGCTGGGAGAATACAACATCCATTAGTCACTGGTAGGTGGCGTTTGCATTGTTAAGGCCGAAAGGCATAACATGTTAGTACTAACTGTCATGATTCGACATGAAAGTTGTTTTGGATGCATCCAAGGGTTCCATCGAATCTGGTTATCCCCCGAGTATGCATCCATGAAGCTCAATATGTGGTAGCCTGATGATCTGTCAATAAGGCGATCAATTTCTAGCAGTGGGTAATCTTTAGGGCAGACATCGTTCAGATTAGTGAAGTCTATGCACATGCTCCATCTGTTGTTAGGTTTTCGTTATAGAATCATGTTGCCACCTAGGTGGGACATTTCCTTTCTGTGATGAACCTAGTCTCATATAGCTTTCTCACCTCTTCATCAGTGTCTGTCTTCTTCTACTTGCTATCTTTCTACTCCCTCTGCACCACAAGTCTGGTAGAGGGGTGGATGGCAAAGCAATAGGTAACCACGTTGGTATCTATTCCTGACATGTCGGAGGGGCCCCAAGAAAACAGGTATGCATTCTTAATGAGTTGGTCGACTAGTTCACTTTCGTCCTCTATGGATAACGAAGTACCTATATTTGTCACCTGATGGGCGTGATGACCTATTTGGACCTCCTTCAAATATTTTGTGGGCGTGAGACTTTCTACTTCAGCACCCAATAATGGGGTCCCAACACTCGAATTCAGTATTTGGAACTTCTGAAGGGGGATATCACAAGGGCGAACTCTTCTCTGGCTATCTCCATGTTACTTTGATAGCATTCTCGAGTTATTTGTTAGTCTCCCAGGATTATACTGACTCGTCTATTAGGGAGTGGATATTTAGAAGTTAGGTACAATATGGACACAACTTCTCCAAGTCATTGATATTTAGTCGCCCCAGAACAATGTTGTAGGTGATATGACGTCTATAATGAGTAGTTGACGTTAATTTCCTTGGCATCCACTTCCTCTCCACATGTGGTTTCCAGGGTTATGTGCCCCATTATTTGTACATGTTCGTCTGATAACCTCGTCAAAGAACCACTAGACATTTTTATGCCACTCGAGTTAAATTGTAGTTTCTCAAAGGCATCCCAAAACAGGATGTCAACAGAGCTACCTGGGTCTATTAGGATGCACATGATGTCCCAGTTTCCCTATTGCATAGTGATGACCAAAGGATCATCATCATAAGGGTTAAGACCAATGGTGTCCTCCTCTGAAAAGATGATATAACCACTATTTCCCCTTAAGAGCTTTTGGGAAAGCCAAGGGATATTACATTTGCCACAAACATCTGCCTTGCATATTTCCTCCGGGAAGATATAGAGTTACCTCCACTATAGAAACCTCCAGTGATGGTGTTTGTGTTATAGGTTGTGATTTTGTCGACCATCTTCGTGGGAAGATGAAAGGAATTAGAGTAAGAGTGTGGCCCATGTTATTTTTACTGGGGCCCCATGATGGGTACCATTGTACTGGTAAAAAAGTACAAGTGTGTGTTCCTCCTACAAGAGCAAGGAGAATTATAGGCCTTAGTATATCTATAAAAATTGTGGGTGGTTAGTGTTTGCCTGCGATGGAGAGAAGCCTTGTGCAGTGATGTTTTTATGGTGGTTTTAGGAGTTCTTCTAATGTGACGTGAGAGACTCTATAGATGAATGAATTGCTTAGGTATACACATTTGAGGGGGTAGTAAATGCGAGTTAAACACTATGCTTTAGGGGGTGTAGTGATCTGCAGAGATTAAGATTTGTCCCCTTTCTCTTACATAGGAGATATATTTATAGAGGGATTTAGGGCCTAAGATTCTCTTGGGAAGGGTCACCGCTTAGAGTGGACAAATTACAACTCAAAAATCAGTCCAATTCAATCATCTATGGATGAATGAATGGCTTACAATCCACACGACCACACAAGACTTAAACCTTTATTCTCTCTCTCTCTCAATATTTCGTTTGTTATTTCTTGTGTATAAAACCAGGTTTTCCATGTCCTTTATATAGAAGCAATTGGCTGGGCTTGGACATCATAAAACCCTAAAACTATTTTCCATTCATATCTTCTCATGACAGCTGATTATATCTTGTTGGAAAATAAGTCAATCTGCTGTAATTACTGATTGTATGCGCGTCTAATCATATCTTCAATCATACATAGATTAGCATTAAAAACGCAATCACATAATACATAACATTCAGACTGAATGTTCTGTATATAGATGTCATGACATCGGGTCTGACATCTCAGTAAAATCCTGCATAATCATATTTTAAACATCCTGCAGGTACATGTTATCTTATGTCAAGACAACACTTGTGACAACTTGTGAACATTCTAGGTTTTACCAAAATTGCTGCCAACACATAGAACCAACAAACTCCCCCTTTGGCAAATTTTGGCTAAAACATATATCAGTCCATTTGTTCACAAGAGTAAAAAACATATCAGCAGTTAAGCAGCAACAGAAGTAATAAACCACACATTTACTAGCTATAATAGCAACTAGTAAACATACATTAAACACATTTGTGCTTCTTCTCCCCCTAAGCCTGTTTAACACATACATCTCCTTCATCACCACCTGTAACATCCATCACCCCATCTGACATCTCCTTCAACACCCATAAAACATCATCTTGTTCAACATCAGCTGTCATCTGTTTATAGCCTAGCTACTTCATAGCACATATTAACTGCAGCTCTCCACATACAACTCTCCCTTTAGCTACTACTTCTCCCCCTTTTTAGTTAAAATAGACCAAAGAGACCAATGAGACAAAATAAATGTCTATTAGTCCAACAGAGAATGTCACATAGAATGTTATAACATATAGAATGTTAAAACATATTGTCAGGTGTTACATAACCATAATTATACACAGCTATATAAGCTGAGATAAAAAGAAATCCAGAGAAATCACAAAGAACCCAAAAATTACATCAAGGCATCAAAATAAGACTGCAAAAAAAAAATTAAACATCAAAGCTTCCAG
This sequence comes from Lathyrus oleraceus, assembly GCF_024323335.1. NCBI lineage: Eukaryota > Viridiplantae > Streptophyta > Magnoliopsida > Fabales > Fabaceae > Lathyrus > Lathyrus oleraceus. Next base: position 355,792,328 of record NC_066579.1, read on the forward strand.
AACAACACATCATCATAACAGGGGGACCGTCTTCACCACCACTCAGTTAGAGGAGCTAGCATCTTCATCAGCTTCAGATCCAGAACTGCCACTTGATTTATCTTGAGATTCAGACCTCTCACTTGAGGTGTGGGCATCTATTTCCTTGGCTTGACCAACATTATCCATATCTCCTTGCTCCAAGCCATTAATCAGAACCTCTAAAGCTTATTTCCTAGCCTTGGCCACCCTTATCCCAGTCTCCAATTCCTTACAGGTCTCTTTCAGTTCAGCAATCAGACCACCTTGAGAGGCTGGCTTCTTCATAGCAGATGTCATGACAATGTCATTGACATGACTGCCTTCAAATAATTTGTAATGAACTGACAATGGAGATTTTCTTCTACTAGGGATATCACTTGTGCTCAGTATTCCAGGTTGCTGGCTTAGGATTATCCCACAAATTATTGAGGGAAAAGCTATGGGCAGCTTCACTGCATTTGTGGAAGCATGTTTGACAATTTGTTCAAACATGAACCTTCCATAATCAAAATTAAGCTGGTTCTAATAGCAAATATGATCCTTCCAAGAGCATTAGAGATTGTAGAGATGTGGTTTGTTGGTACCCAGTTTGTTGACCCTATCTTATGCAAGATAACATATTTCACAGTTAATTTTCCAGCAGAGAGATGCTTTTTGCTTGGCCACTCCTTGACCTGACCAACAGTTATTTTCCTACAGACCTCATTGTCTGTGGTCTCTAGTTCAACAACACCTTTTGTTCCTCTTCCTAGGAACTTATTGATCACAGTTGGAGAGAACTTCACACACTTTCCTCTAACAAACACCTTACAAAACTCTTTGCTGTTCTTGTCAGCAATGTCCTCAGGGATGTTCACCACAAACTCTTTAACAAGACCTTCAAAACATTGAGATAACCTACTAACTGTTTTTATTACACCAGCAGACTTAATCAGGTCCATGACCTCCCTAACTTCCACAACATCCTTTCCCAGTTCTCTTTCAACAGCCACTCTCCTTTGGATTACAAATTTCCACTTTGCTGCACCATCTTCCAGATGGAAGGAAATGTTATCCAAATGTACAATAACAACCTTAGCAGGAGATTTTCTAACAGTAGACCTTTTGATAGGAGAGATGTCTAGGACATCATCTTCAACATCATCCTCTGAATCAGAACTTTCTCTTATCTTTCTCTTCTTTACCTCCACTTTACTCCAACACTTTGAAGGGCATACAACAGTAGCCTTCTTACCAGTTTTGGCTGTCATCATCTCAACCACATACCTCCTCTTTCTGGTCTTCATTCTCTTTGCAACACTTGGCTTCAAGTGATGAAGCAAGCTATCATCTTCATCATCTGAGCTTTCTTCTTCCAAGTCAATCACCTCTTACCAGAGTCATGCTTCTTAGACTGAGAAGCATCTACAAATTTCTTACTAGGCAAGGTTTGCCCTAAAGAACACAATCCTTCTGCAGCAATATCTTTCTTAGACCTAGATGAATCATCATCTTTCTCATTGTGAGGTTCAACCTCAGGAGAAGGGTCCCTTCTAGACAGAGGAGTAGAAACTCCCTTAACTGAGTGTCCTTCATTTAGGATCCTCGTGACAAGATTTCTAATGACACGATCAATATGATGCATGTCATCTTTAGAGGTAGAGTTATCAGAACTATTACCTTGAGTATATCCAGCAGTGGAGGATGGACCAGGAGCGTCGCCTGGGATGATCGATAGGGGAATCACTTCCAAAATGTCCTCATGAAGAAAGTCCATAGAGGGTGTTCTAGCTTTGTGCGCAGGTTTGGTGTTTTTAGAACCAAAAGATGAAGGATGTTGTGACATCTTGTTGAGCTTGTGAAAGAATTTTTGTTGCCCTAGCAGAGATGGTCGATGAAGTTTGAGGAAGATGGAAGTGGTTGAGCTGCGGTTGCGTGTGAAAATGCTATAGATGGTAGTTCCAATACTAGGTAATGATTTACCATAAATGGGGCACTTTCTTTTAAGTGGGCAGACTATTTTTATTACCTTTTCCACTCCAAATTAATTGCTATAAATTCTCATGGATACAAATCCCTAATTTCCCTCTTAAACATTCAAATTGATTAGCATCCAAAGCCTTTATAAGTATGTTAGCTAATTGCATTTCAGTAGTAACATGATCAAGGGCTATGATTTTCTCTTCCACCAGTTCTCTAATAAAGTGATGACGAATATTAATGTGTTTTATCCTGTTGTGCTGAATAGGATTCTTAGAAATATTTATAGCACTCAGGTTGTCACAGTACAATGTCATGACATCTTGCGTGACATTGTATTCAGTCAGCATCTGTTTCATCCAACCCAGTTGAGAACAACTACTTCCAGCTGCTATGTATTCAGCTTCAGCAGTGGAAAGAGACACACAATTTTGTTTCTTACTAAACCATGGTATTAAGTTGTTCCTCAAGAAGAAACATCCTCCTAATTTGCTTTTCCTATCATCAACACTTCTAGCCCAGTCAGCATCATAGTATCTAGTCAGCATAGATCCAGAACCATGAGTATACAACATCCCATAGTCACCGGTGCCATTGACATATTTCAGTATCCTCTTAACTTGGTTTATGTGATTGACTTTTGGTTCAACTTGATATCTAACACAAACACCTACAGCAAAAGCAATGTCAGGTCTGCTTGCTGTGAGATATAGCAGACTTCTTATCATGCTTCTGTATAGACTTTGATCTACACTAACACCATTTTCATCTTTGGAGACTTTCAGATGTGTAGGAGCAGGTGTCCTTTTATGACTTGTATTCTCCATGCCAAACTTCTTAACAATGTTTTTGGCATATTTGCTTTGAGATAGAAAGATAGAATCTTCCATCTGCTTGACTTGTAGCCCAAGAAAATAGGTCAGCTCTCCAACAAGGCTCATCTCAAATTCGGACTGCATTTGTTTAACAAAATGTTCGACCATCTGATCTGACATCCCACCAAACATAATATCATCCACATATATTTGAGCCACCATGAGTTTTCCTCCTTCATTCTTAACAAATAGGGTCTTGTCAATACCTCCCTCCCTGTATCCATTGTTAGTGAGGAACACTGTGAGTCTATCATACCAAGCCCTAGGAGCTTGTTTCAAACCATAGAGGGCTTTCCTCAACTTGTACACATGCTTTGGAAGATTTGGATCTGTGAATCCTTTAGGTTGTTCAACATATACTTCCTCATTTAAGTAGCCATTCAAGAAGGCACTTTTTACATCCATTTGGAACAGTTTAAACTTCAGAATACATGCCACTCCAAGCAATAGTCTAATGGACTCAAGGCGAGCTACAGGGGCAAATATTTCATCAAAGTCAACTCCTTCAACTTGAGTGTATCCCTGTGCTACTAATCTTGCTTTATTTTTAGTAACCACCCCTTGTTCATCAGATTTATTCTTGTACACCCACTTTGTTCCAATGACATTTATTCCTTCAGGTCTTGGAACCAGTTCCTATACTTCATTTCTCTTGAATTGGCCTAACTCTTCATGTATAGCATTGATCCAGAAGTCATCAGTCAAGGCTTCCTTGACATTCCTAGGCTTAATCTTGGACACAAAACAGCCATGTGAGATCACTTCCCTTGATCTAGTTGTGACCCCTTTATTTGGGTCTCCTATGATGAGATCTTTGGGACGATCCTTCTGAATTCTGATGGAGGGTCCCTTGTTGATTTTGTCAGCTTCAGGTTCAGCTTGAGGAGGTTCACTCTCATTATTTTTGTCTGGGAAATCAGCTGGGGGCATCATTTAGAGATGTCTCAACATCGTATGTGACATCCGTCTGTTGATCATCAACCACAACATTGATAGATTCCATCATTACTTTTGTTCTGGAATTAAAGACTCTATATGCTCTGCTGTTTGCTGAATAGCCCAGAAATATTCCTTCATCACTCTTGGGATCCATCTTCCTTCTTTGTTCACGATCAGTCAAGATATAACATTTTCTACCAAACACATGGAAGTATTTGACTGTAGGTCTTCTTCCTTTCCAAACTTCATACAAAGTAGTAGGGGTCCCTTTCTTCAAGGTTACTCTGTTGTGAACATAGCAGGTTGTGTTCATAGCTTCAGCCCAGAAGTGGTAGGGCAATTTCTTAGCATGAATCATAGCTTTGGCTGATCCTTGGAGAGTTCTATTTTTCCTTTCTACCACACCATTTTGTTGAGGAGTGACGGGAGATGAGAACTCATGACTAATTCATTCTGATTCACAGAATCCATCAAATTTGCTGTTTTCAAATTCCTTCGTATGATCACTTTTGATTTTGATAACCTGACTTTCTTTTTCTCTTTGAAGTCTTAGACAAAGATCTTTGAAGACTTCAAATACATCAGACTTTTCTCTTATAAAATTGACCCAGGTGTTTCTAGAGAAGTTATCCACCACTACATAAGCATACTTCTTCCCACCAATACTCTCCACCTGCATGGAACCCATCAAATCCATATGGAGAAGTTCCAGCACTCCGGAAGTGGTGTCATGTCTGAGCTTCTGATGTGACATCTTTGTCTGTTTTCCAATTTGACATTCCCCACAAACTCTTCCTTCATCAATCTTCAAGTTGGGAATTCCTCTAACAACTTCAACAGATATAATCCTCTTCATTCCTTTAAGATGCAGATGGCCCAATCTTTGATGCCATATCTTCACTTCTTCTTCTTTGGCTAGAGTACACATTGATGAATAACCAGTTTCTTGAGAACTCCACATGTAGCAGACATTCAGTTTTTGTGAAGTTTACAGTTAGACCTTGGTCACACAGTTGACTGATGCTTATTAGGTTTGCAGTCAGTCCCTTAACAAGTAGGACATTGTCAAGGTTAGGGACTCCAGGGCAGTTAAGCTTACCAATCCCCTTGATTTCACCATTTGCTCCATTACCAAAGGTTACATAGCTGGTGGCATGAGGATGAAGGCCAATTAATAAGTTTTTGTTTCCAGTCATGTGTCTGGAGTACCCACTGTCAAAATACCAGTCTTCTTTGGCTGAAACTCTGAAGGGAGTGTGAGCTATCAGGTTTGTAACACCAGTCCTAGGAACCCATTATTTTATGTTGACAGGTATGTGATGTTTGGGTCTAGGTTGATGATGATAAGGGCTATGATAGCCATATAACTTATAGCAGAATGGTTTTATGTGGCCAAATTTTCCACAGTAATAACATCTCCATCTTTGATGTTTCCCTTTCTGCTGTCTTCCTTTATGATGTTGTGACATATGACGTGACATCTTTGGTTTTCTACCAGTGTGACTGCACTCAAGTTTGGATTTTGGCTTGCTACCAGTGTGACTGCACTCAGGTTTGGATTCATTGAACCCAATGCCAGACTTGTCTCCTGTCATTTGTCCAATCTGGAGAATTTTGTCTAAGGTGTCAGATCCATTGTTTAGCATTCTGACATACTTTGTCATCTCATCCAGTTTGGAATTCAAGAACACTGCTTCAATCTTTAACTTCGAGATGGTTTCCAAGTGTTCTACCTTCTCATTCTCCAGTTGTGTTATCACTTTCTTCTGACTTTCAACTTGTTGACACACTTCTTCACTTCTGTGACACAACTTTCTGTAGGTAGTGGCTAACTCATCAAAGGTTACTTCATCATCACTTGAGTCTTCATCAGAACCCCATCTTCTAGTCAATGCAGTCACAAGATTTACAGACTCTTCTGTCTCACTTTCATCAGACCAAGTAGCAGCAAGACTCTTCTTCTGTTTCTTGAGGTAGGTTCCACATTCAGCTTTAATGTGTCCATACCCATCACATTCATGGCACTGAACTCATCTTCCTTCTTTGGTCTTTTCATCAGATCTTGTTCTTCTTCCAGTATTATTGGACTTACTGATGTCAGATGAGATGTTCTTGACATTAGACTTAGACCTTACATCCATCTTTTTCAGAAGTCTGTTGAACTGTCTTCCCAGTAATGCTACATCATTTGCCAGATCTTCATCAGTATCTTGACCACTTTCTTCCTCTTTCTCTTTAGTGTTTGACATGAAGGCTATGTTTTTGCCTTTCTTTTCAGATCCATCACACATTCCCATCTCAAATGTTTGGAGGGATCCAATTAGCTCAACAAATCTCATATTGGAAATGTCTTGAGACTCTTCTATGGCTGTCATTTTCATGGCAAATCTCTTAGGAAGTGACCTGAGTATTTTCCTCACTAGTTTTTCATCTGACATCTTCTCACCCAGGGCTCCTGAGGCATTAGCAATTTCAAGGATATTCATATGAAATTCATGAATATTTTCATCTTCTTTCATCCTTAAATTTTCAAACTTGGTAGTGAGTAGCTGCAGTCTAAACATCTTCATTCTAGAGGTGCCTTCATGAGTGGTTTTGAGAATGTTCCAAGCATCTTTAGCCACCTCACAGTTGTTTACCAATCTGAAGATATTCTTATCTACTCCATTGAATATAGCATTCAATGCTTTAGAGTACCCAAGGGCTATATCATCCTCCTCCTTGGTCCATTGTTCCTCAGCCTTCTTATCAGTTGTAGCTCCTCCATCCTTAGTAATAACTGGATGTTCCCAGCCTGTTAAAATAACCTTCCAAGCCTTATTATCCAAAGATTTTAGGAAGGCTACCATTCTAGGTTTCCAGTAGTCATAGTTGGATCCATCCAGAATAGGTGGTCTGTGAACAGATCCTCCGTCTCTATCCATAGTACCAGAAAGTAACGTCCCTAGATCTCACCCAGAACCAGAGCAGGATGCCTGCTCTGATACCAATTGAAATTCTGGTATTAGATATGAGATGTCGAAGGTAATGTCACGACACTAATATCTAAACAATACAAACAGGATAAAAGATACAGAACTTTAATGCAAGAGACACAAGCAATTGTTAACCCAATTCGGTGCAAACTCACCTACGTCTGGGGGCTACCAAGCCAGGAAGGAAATCCACTAAACAGAATCAGTTCAAAGACTCTCAGTAAACAACTTCAAGTTACAGTCTTTTCACCTAATCTCTACCTGTGTGACTTCTACCTAAGAACTCTTAGATATGAGAACCTACTCACTCCCCCTCAATCACAACAGTGATATAAAACAAGAATTACAATGAAAAGAAGACACTTTTCAAAGACACATACTTGATCTTACTTAAAAGCTTCAATCAAGTAAACACACACTCATGCTTCAAAGCTTAGAGTGTACAAATTACAACTCAAAAATCAGTCCAATTCAATCATCTATGGATGAATGAATGGCTTACAATCCACACGACCACACAAGACTCAAACCCTTATTCTCTCTCTCAATATTTCGTTCGTTATTTCTTGTGTATAAAACCAGGTTTTCCATGTCCTTTATATAGAAGCAATTGGCTGGGCTTGGACATCATAAAACCCTAAAACTATTTTCCATTCATATTTTCTCATGACAGTTGATTATATCTTGTTGGAAAATAAGTCAATCTGGTTGTAATTACTGATTGAATGCGCGTCTAATCATATCTTCAATCATACATAGATTAGCATTAAAAACGCAATCACATAATACATAACATTCAGACTGAATGTTTTGTATACAGATGTCATGACATCGGGTCTGACATCTCAGTAAAATCCTGCATAATCATATTTTAAACATCCTGCAGATACATGTTATCTTATGTCAAGACAACACTTGTGAACATTCTAGGTTTTACCAAAATTGCTGCCAACACATAGAACCAACAATCATAAATACTCAGTTGGTAGATATCCACACGAGTATGAGGTGGACACAAGTATCATATTTATCCAATGAGGTGGTATCGGGAGACTAATATCCGTGTCCATGAGTACCTATTACCACCCCTATCTACGAGTGTCTTTAGACAACCTAAAATTCGCTAAGAAAAAATGGATGCTCGTGTAGCAAATTTTGCTATCATAATAAAACCTTTGTGGCTTGTGTTTTGTTAAGCCATCATATGCTTGCTTAGTGAACTCAATTTATCATAATTGATGAGAGTTCGTCATATCATGTTTTTAGTACCTTTTAATTTATCTTGTTTAATTTTTTGTAGGATTTAATAAAGAAACCTAAAAATCATGGAAGAATACCAATATGAGCCAAAATCATCCTAACCAGATAAATTATATAGTATTTTTATTATGGAAGTTACGATGGAAAAAAAAGCATAAGCAATACACAATAACAACACTATTTGATCCTGAAAGAAAAGAAATTTCAACATTTGAAGATATAGTGTCACACCTAAAATAGAGTGGTTCCATATTTGGTCAATGTAATGTAAAAGCAACGCTCCATAGATAATAACAACACTATATTATAGAGAGTATCCGGGTAACACCTATAGTAGAAAAGATTGTAGAAAATAGACATAGGTGGTTTGTGCATGTAGAGAGAAGACATGTAGATTCCGTGGTAAGGAAATTAGATCATATGGAGAGAATTCAAATAACTAGAGGTAGAGTAAGACCTAGAAAACTATAAGATAAGTTATTAGGAAAGATTTCGAGATTAACAGTTTGGCTATAAACATGGTAATGTATAAAATATTATGGCAACAGTTGATCCATGTAGCTGACCTCACTTAGTGGGATAAAACTTGATTGTTGTTGTTGTTGTCGTCCATGAGTGTCTTTAGACACCTAAATTCCATTAAGAAAAATGGATGCTCGTGTATCAAAATTTTCTCCGCACAATAAAACTTGACTTGTATTCTGCTAAGCCATCATAGGCTCGCTTAGTGAGCTCAATTATGCACAACTAATGATATTTCTTCATATCATATTTTTAGTATGAATTCTAGTTCTTTTTAGTTTTTTATAATTTTAATTTGTTTCAAGGTTTAATAAAGACTCATTGGAATCATGGAAAAAGACCAATATGAGCCAAAATCATCCTAACCACACAATGCAAGAAGACAACAAACACATGAGAAAGGAAACAAAAAGAGAAGAAATTTAAAAATAAGCAACAAATGTATCGTGTCCATACTCAATAGTAACACTATTTGAGTTTGAATGAAGAAAATTCAACATTTGAAGATATAATGTCGCACCTAAAGCAGAGTGGCATTACATTTAACCAGTGCAATGTAAAAATGGCGCTCTACAAACAATAGCAACATTAAATTTGGATAATGGAAGATCTGAGGCACTCCTAAGATCTAGAGAGATGCATTTTCTATGATCTCAGACAATCGTGTCAGACAAACTACAAAACTATGGTGTACCTTAGGTCAACAGTGACACATTTGCACGATTCAGCTTTACCTTCATGCAGTATTTTGATCATATATGGAGTTCCGTAAGTCCGATTGAGGTAAAACCAACTGAAAATGAAAGCTAATTTCTAGTGCTATAACTTACATTAATAAGTCAAAGTCTAATTTGGAATGTAAAATGATATAAAATAGTGAGTAAAAGTTTAACGTTGTTATAATGCTCAATTGTAAAAATTGAGCTATTTTCTCAATCCTAAAATCCCATTTCAAATCATATTTTATGAGAAGTAAGGGAAGGGTTTCAGTTTTCTAATTTTGTTCACAATTTTGGTTCTAAAAAAATTTCAAAATTTATGATTAAGAAGACATATTTTGCATCTAAGGGAGAAGGGAAAACTGAAAACATCATTAGGGAATCATCCCTAATCATTTGTGAGACTAATCTATCTTTTTCTATTAAAACTTCCATGGATTTTTTAAATATATGTGGCTAGTTCTCTTATATTAAGTCCCCCTTAGATGAATTTTCTCCTAATAATATAAACAATGTGATTATTAAAGATTTGCTCACTGTAATGAATCTTTTATTATAATTATTCAGTGTTATTTTCTATTTAATATTTTTTCTATAGAATTGAGAGAATCAATTTAGATAGCAATGAGAACTAGTTATAGATTTGTATATTGGAATTAAATTATGTTGTTTAACTGTTTATGATTGTTAAACATTAGGCATAATCATTTGTGACATTAGGTATCTTAAGTGTTATAAAACCTTTATCATTGGCGACTTTCCCTAAGGTTATTGGGGAATCATATTCATATGAAGCAGTTTATGCGATGATTAAATTGTTATGTGATTATGTTGTAAAATAGTTGTATTATGAGAAGACTCATTATGGGTTCGAGTTAAGATTAAACACGTGAAAAATGGAAAATCTTCGAAGGGGAGCCTAAACATTCTTTTCATATATTTTCTAATCGTTAGTTTTAGTTAGTTAGCTTACAATTATTTGCACAACCAACTCAATTGCACTATATGCACCCCTCAGTTACGTTATTACGTTGTTGGCGATTGTTGGGACAACTTATACTACACCCGTATTTTGTTGGCACAACTTATACTACACTCGTATTTTAACACCAACAAAATGGTGTCGTTGTTGGCGATTTTTGGTCACTTTAAAAGGAAAAAACTGTTGATCTATGTGCTTGCAAGTACAACTGCATGCAAATTTTATTTAGGGAAGAATTATGAGTCTAGGTATTTGAAGAGAATCATATAATATGGTTGATCAACCTTATGAACCTAAGAATAATATTAAAAACTTCAAATAACAACAAATGGCATGCTCATCAAACTTGTTAAGTAGTATTTTTATCGCTTTTTACCGTGTGTTTTCCTTATTTATTCTTAGTATTTTTATTCCATTTTGATCAATTTACTTCCATTTTCTATTTTTATGCGTGTTTCAGGTGCTTCGAAGATATAAGATCTAGGTATAGTACATGGAAGAGTGCACAAAGACTTCATAAAAGGAGGGTTCCATAACACAGTCCAAAGGCCACTATGGCTAGACTGTAGTAGGCATTACTACCGTAACACCTCTAGTGGCAGCATTCACTAGTCCATATTAGTGATTTAACACCTATTTTATTTAGATTTAACATCTATTTTATTTATATTTAACATCTATTTTTCAGTGTGAATGTTATAGGTATGGTAAATATGGTATTTGACACATGTTTTTAAACCGATATTAAAATTTAATTTGAGACCGATTTTGAGCCGGTGTTAAATATTTATGGACAAGTTTAATATCTATTAATTATTCGTCATAAGAAAATGTTTAAGACCTGTTTTAGTATAAAACAAATGTGGAAGACATCATTCAATATCTGTTTTCAGTAAAAACAAGTGTGGTATGTATGGCAACATCACTTTTGGAAAATGTCGATGATGTTTTATCACCAAATTTTCTCTAAAAATCCAGTGTGAAATATTTAAATCTTTGAAATATTTTTACATAAAATAGGTGTATAACTAATAGATGTCAAAGAGGTACATGGTAAAACAATAAGTGACATGATTTTCATTAAACATATACCTTTAAAATATTTGTTACAATATCTAAATTAGTTTCTCAAGCTTTTCATGTGTGATTTAATTAAACAAAATTATTTCAACAACATTTTCTAGTAACTTTTATTACTTTTGACCTATCTAATAACAAGCTAGGCTAAGGGGAAAATGGTCAAATGTAACATTCTAATCCTATAATTATTGGAGTAATTTTTAGCAGCAAAAAAACTTACTAGCAAGAGAAAGGAGAAAAAAACAAAAAACATAATTTACTAAAAAATAATGCTGATTGTGAAGACTTGAATGACTTGGATCTAGTTTACTCTTAAAAAAAGGATAGGAACATGTCAATGCTGTGAGCACCAAAAAATGCAATAAAAAATTTTGTTTTTACAAATTCATTAAGGTTGCATGGTAGATTTAGAATACCCTCCAAAAAATTTATATGCATAACACTTTATCTTTGTAAATGTAGGAATTTTTTTTCCTAGTAAATTCAAAACTTGGTCTTATGTAAAAGAAAACACCAAATAAAAGCATAGAATTTTCTTGAGGAAATTGCAAATTGGTTCGAATTAAAACACACCTTATTTAATCTAACAACGTCTCCTCAAAATTAAACACTAATTTATAAAAATCATTAACTAATATTAGTTAGTAAAACCAAATAACAAAATCACATGAATTTGTTATTTATAAGATAGTCTTTTAACATGAATTATTAAAAAAAATTCACACTAGAATCATAATTTGAAGTAGTCGATAAACATTTGTTCAAGGATGCATTTAGTTATGTCATTATCTAGAACTTAGATTATGATGTATTAATATTCATGAACTTAAAAATCACTTGAATATTATGCATACTTACCTTATCAAATATAGACTACCTTATGGTGATTGAAGACAAGGTTAATCATACTACACATAGAATCTAAGAATTCCTCTTATTCACATATTACCTTACTAGAGTTACCAAACTAGACTTAAGTTGAACTATTGAAACTCCAAGCCTCCTCTTATTCACACATAACTTGATTCTTATATGGACAAAAAAAATCATAAAATGGAAGTTTTCAATTTTTCAAAAAATCGAAGAGGCAGAATATCGATTTTGTGATACATTCTTTATCCATAGAGTTGTTTGGTCAAGTGATAGATATTTGGGCATGTCAGACTTACGACTTCTTCTGCATTATGCATTGAAACAAAATAATTATATCCATCATCCATCAAGTATCTTTCATAGAAGCTACTAATTAAAGCATTCACCATATGATAAAGCAAAATGAAAAGAGTATGCATTTAATGATCAACCATGACAACAATTATTTTAAAAAAATCATATTCAAGTGGAATAGTATCAGAAAATTGGGAATCATACTAGAGATGGATAAATATACATAGAGTAGAAAGTTGATTAGTCTTCTCCAACATTTTCTGAATTTGAGTGCATAAGTTTTATGGAGGAGATCGACACGTTTTAGGTTTAAGAGTGCGAGTAAAGTATCATAAATATTAATTATATAATATTAATGGTAATAATTAGTATGTTACACTTTTTTTCAAAAATAGGTATGGATTGATAGTTAGAAGCAATGTTTTAAAAATCGGGCTGGAGATCAAATCGATGGAACTTGCGATTTTAGGTTTAATTGGTTAAATTGGTTAAATCTACGATCGAACCGTTTATTAAATAAACTAATAATATGAAACTAAATTTCATAGATATATCATAAATAATCATACATTCACAATTTAATAAAATAAATATTTCAAAATTCGATAGTATATATAATAATAGAATACTTTATTTCAACTTTTATTTAAGAATAATTTGACCAAATTAAACAATTATAATAAAATAAGTTAAACTAATTCAAACCAAAATAGAATATAATAACTAAAATAAAGTTCAAGATATAATACCAAAAATAAATAATACAATATATTTCATTAAACAACAAAAAAACGAATTTGAGTTGAACTATGACAAAAAAATCTTAATTGACAACAACAAATAATATTTACTTGAACGACAATCAATATTGAGTTGAATATCATGATTATGTTTAAAAGAGACGGTGTGATGATGATGGAGTTTGGTTGAAAGAAAAATTATAATGGAGTAACAAAATTTAAAAGTTTGTATGGTTATAAAAAAATATGGAATTCTTTTTTGTGATTGGGGAATGTATGTTAAGTTTGATATTGACATATTTAAATTTTATTTTATTTAAAAAAAATGGTTAATTTGATGTTTTTTTTGAATCAGACGATTTTACAAAACCGGTCCCGGTTCTTTGGTCAGAATGATTTTGGACGGTTCAATCTGGTTTTTCTGGTTTTGCTCCGATTTTGACCAACTAACGATTTTGAAAGGTTGATTCAACCAAATTCATCTCCAATTTTTGATCCAACCAATTATATCGGCCGATTCGATTCGATTTTTAAAACATTGCTTTCAACCACCACCTCCTTATGTTACACATCTTTTTCCAAATAATTAGGTGTTATATTTAAATTAAATATTATATTTGGTTTTAAGATATGTACATTTGACACCATTTAATTAAAAAAAGTGGTGTCTACTATTATACATTAAAATCAACTTTTTAATTTTCCACAAAATTGCTGCCGTAAATTAATTTTACACATATTTTTAAGAGAATGGATATGATATCAATAATTCTATTGCTATTTGTGTATTTGTGATTGAGTTATATTTGTTAATCATTTTTTCTTTAGTCTCTTCAATGTTTTGTTGTTATATTCTGCATGTTAAGGGCTCATTACATGAAATTATGTTTATCTTTATGGTACTAGGCATATAAATTGCCTTGTAAGTTCAAATTTAAACACCTTACATTTTTCCTTTTTTACTGGATCACTTAGAATTTCCTGCATTAGTTTATTTTTTTGTTGCATTTGAAGTTTGCAAAGTCTATCTATAACATGTAGTTCTTGGTACACTGCAATTCAAATTATATTGATTGTTTTGGTTTTCTGTTTTAATGCATATATCACTACGAAAGTAGAAATATTCATAAATATCAATCATATACTATAAGGGTATGATTGATATCCAAATTAGAAAGACTAAATAGTTAAATAAGCTACAAAAGTATTTTTGATTTAATTGAAAAAATTCCCATTTTTAAATAGTCGAATTTAAAGGGTCCTAAACGAACCAACTCCGTTACAAAATTAGGTAGCTTGTTATTTTAGGACAAGATAATACGCTGACAAAAGACGGTATATTTTCAATTATATCTATTCATTTTTACAAAGATTTCTTGTAGACAAGAGAAACTAAGAACTTGTGTGAGTAAGCTTATGATAGAATACATATTCCTAAATCTCATTTTTATAAATTGTTTAAAACCAAACATAATCATTCCAAAACTAAAAGTAATCATCATTTTATCAAATAAGAGATTATTCAAAACATATTTGAGTGTGTATGTGTGTGTGAGCTTCCTTAGTATCTTAAGAGTTACTTTTATACTTTTACATTAAACTAACTACTCAAATACGTTCTAAATGCATGACTATGTAAGCTTTCACACTTCCTATCTTTTACATCTTTGGAGTTTCAAGCTCCTTTGCTTGATTCACCATTGTCTAAACACTTCATCTAGAACTTAACTCTTCGAATTATCAAGACTTGAGATAACTTCTTAGATTAGATGCCATCATCATAGATTATTGGACAATTGTCACAACAAACTTCACCGCACACCGTGTGACATAAGGTGTTGTCATCATCAAAAGCATCATGATTATCTGAGGATTGCAGATAGTTGTATCTGCAAGCACATAGATCCATATTCTCCCCATTTAGGTTAATAATAGTCATTTGTCTTATTCATTTTCACTTTTATAAAATATTTTAATAGTCATTTGTGTTATTCATTTTCACTTTTATAAAATATTTTAATCACACACACACACACGCACGCACGCACGCACACACATACACACACACACACACACGCACGCACGCACGCATGCACGCACGCACACACACACACACACGCACGCACGCACGCACACACACACACACACACACACACACACACACACACACACAGTCACACACACACACACACACACACACGCACACACACACACACACACAGTCACACACACAGTCACACACACACACACAGTCACGCACAGTCACACACACACACACACACACACACACAGTCACACACACACACACACACAGTCACACACACACACACACAGTCACACACACACACACACACACACACAGTCACACACACACACACACACACACACACACACACACACACACACACACAACACACACACACACACACATATATATATATATACAAAATAATATAGATATTAAAGAGAGGAAGATAATAGAGAAAATAATATTATATTATCTTCTTCAAAAGTACACTTTACATTGCAATGTGGATCTTATTTATAGGACCTAAGGGAGATGGAAAATCACAAATATTAATATGGAATAGGAAGATGAAAAGAAGAATAAGGATGGACATCCACTTTTATCTTTTTTCATAACACTCCCCCTTGAATGTCCATTGAGGATATGCCTCGTAAAAATCTTACTAAAAAAATTCAGTGGCAAAAAATCTAGTGAAGGAAAAAGAGTACAATATCCTTTCATTTCTTGATCGCGACTTAGTAAGTCTATGGGAATCGTGACTGCAAGTGCACAGTCGTATCCAAGGCCGACCCAAAACATTTAGAGGCCCTGATCTAATCTTTCATGTTCAACTCTAATAAAAAAATATTGAAAAAAATTATTATTTAAAAATAGTGACTATTCTCTTTATTCTAGAGTTTGTATAGGTTAAATTATATAATATTTTAGTTTTGAACAAGATTTTAGAATGGTAGAATCGAACTCAAATCATGAACATCAAAACATTAATATAGTGCCACTAGGCCACTGCATAAACATTAAAGTATTTAATAAACAACCTATATAATAAATATTTAATGTATTTTTAATATTTGAGGCCCCAAAATTTTTGAGGCCCTGTGCGGTTGCACACCTCGCACACCCATAGAGCCGACCCTGACCGTATCGCGTAGTTTTAAAGATTACCGAACCCAAAAGGACTAATAATCGAACGTATCGTTATCTAATGTTACTATGTAAATTTAAGGCTGAGGATCTTTCTAAGATTGGAGAGATGAAGAGAAATAACTATAGCGTAAACAGAATATTAATAAAGATATTTAATAAAGGGATATCGGTTTGTAAAACATCAAACTTCAGGGATTCGATAGATAGTTGGTGTAATCTTAAAGATCAAAATATTCTTTAGTAGAAATTATTTATAAAAAGGACATTGTCTCACACTCTAGTTTTTATTGACTCTGACCATACTCGTAAACCAGAATGCTTGGCTCTCACGGTCTCATTATGAATTTAAAAGTAATTTTTGAATATGAATAAAGTCTAATTAATCCTAAAGTGCTCTCGCTGTGTTTAGGATTAATGCCTAGGTTCAACTATCCAGTTAAAATCTCAAACTCTCGTTCTTATTGACCGTAACCTTTGTTTGCTTTGTACTCTCGTACAAAAAATAGTTTTGAATAAAACAAGAAACTAAAACCGGAAAATTAAATTTTATAAAAGCCAACACCAATTATTTATGAATCCCGTCATTTCGACGGTCTTTACATACCGATACCTAGGGGTTTAGCAGAACATGGATCCGGTAACATACATGATATTCATATATTTAAGCATACAATAAGGAATAAGTAATTAAAATGACAATTAAAATAAAACCTGGAATATAAATCGAGAGCTTGGAATGAATATTGATTCTTCAAATTAAACAACACCGGCAAGCTTTGACAATCGAGTACACCGTTACAACCAAATTCAGATGCTTAAATAATAATTGCAATAGTCCTCGATGTGGAGAATCTATTGCTTTTACAAAGTAGGAAACTGCCTAAGAAACTCTAACAACAAAATATGACTGGAAAAATACACCTCTTAGTAAAAACTAACCTACCCATATATACTCCCCACCCTCCTTAAATGTAACATTGAATATCTACTAGTGGGGAGTGGTTGGTTGAAAAAGTAAGAGAAGGTCGTGGCGAAAAGTGTGGAGAAGAATAAGGAAGACCGCGTTGATGGCGGTTGCCATAACCCTAATGCGGTCTACATGGCGGGCGCCACATTGTGTGAGATGGGTTCCACCACTTCCTAAAGCCATATGGAGGGCACCACACATCCAAGTGGTGGGCGCCACCATTCATTTGGTGTGGTGGGCGTCATGCTTCCAAATATGGTGGACCCACCATTCCTATTTTGCTCCATTTTCTTCTCTTTTTCTTTCCTTTTTGCTATTTTCCACTTTACTTGCCTATACATCTCTTATTCGATAAATACCTGAAATAAACATAAAATATCGTGTAATAATAAGTGTTAATCAAGTAAAAAGCAGTGCATATTAAGCCAAATATACGATACATTTTTGCGTTATCAAATCCCCCACACTTAAACCTTTGATTGTCCTCAAGCAAATGCCACGTACATGAGTAAAACAGTTTTGTAAAATCTTTGCAGCATACAATATCAAGACTCGTGAAAGACACCGTTGCATTCGGATACTCATTCTAGTCTATAAACTCTACTTTGGTCAGAAATTGCATCAACAGGTACTAACTTCCATACTAAGGGTATCGTTGGAACACATAGTCACAATAGTGTAACCATAAGCCTCCCTCCTATACAAACCAATATGAATCTTGTCATCATGCCTAAGCCTACCTTACTAATCCTTCTTTTTATCCTTTTTCATTCTGGCGCAATCACATTAAGCCCGTTATCCTTTCACATTCATAGCAAGATAATTTGTTAGTGACTATGATCTCATCATTATTTTTTTTCTTTTCTCGCACTTTGGCTCAAATACAGCTAAGGATGGTTATACCGTTGGGTTAAGTGACCGGGTGAGGGTTACCTAACTTAGAAGGAACAATATTTTTCATAAATTTTGTCAATATTTTTTTTTCTCTTTTAAGCCTGAGATCATACACTTATTTGCATCGACTTCTTGGGTAGTGTGTGCTTAGGATGCTGCTGACTGCTAGATAAACTACTTAAGGAATATTAAATGATAGAATTTAAGGCTATGGCATGACAAATACTCAAATCGATCTTATACTTGGGAAATTTAAGGTGTTAAAATGATACCGATCTTGTAAAGTTTTTCCAAATCTCTACAATTCAACCTCAGTTTTATTTATAAGTTAGAATTTTCAAAAGATGTACTGTATTTTTAAGTCTAGATTTTTGCAAAAAAAATATTGTATGGCTTAAGCAAATGGGAGAATTAGTAAATAACGGAAACCACACATAAAGACTCGACAACACATTGATATTTGACTCGACTGACACTTAACAAAAATAAAATAACAAAAGGAAATAACAATAATTTAAATCTACCTAGAAAGCGATAAATAAAAGCGGTAAAGCTTCCTCCCCCATACTTAAACCGAGCATTGTCCCCAATGCAACAACATAAGATAGGAAAGAAAGGTAGAACATGGGTAACCTGCTACTGGCGTCTTCTGCCACATGTTCGTGCAGTCCACCATTTCCAGGCTGGTGAGGTGGCGCATAGTCTTGTAGATCTTCCACACGCACTATCAATGCTGCCATTTCATCGATCAAGCCAGACATGTGAAGGTTGTTTTCTCTTGGTCGTCAGGATGAATAGGAATTTGGAAAAATCCCGAATAACCGTCTAAATAGCAGAAGTGAGAATGCTTAGCCAATCGTTCAAGCATTTGATCGATAAACGGTAAAGGAAAATGATCCTTTTGAGTGGCTTTATTTAATTTTCTATAATCAATGCACATTCTACTCCTAGTAACCACTCTTTGTGCTATAGATTCGCCTTTTTCATTATTAACAACTGTGACGCCTCCCTTCTTCGGTACAACATGTACTGGACTGACCCATTGACTATCGGATATTGGGTTGACAATCCCTGATTCTAACAGTTTTTGCACTTCTTTCTTTACTACATCACTCAGAATGGGATTTATCCTTCTTTAATGTTCTCTAGAGGTCTTACTATCTTCCTCTAGCATTATGCGATGCATGCATATGGAAGGGCTTATTCCTTTTAGATCTGAGATGTTGTAGCCTAAAGCAGTTGGATATTTTCTTAAAACGTGTAGAAGATTTTCGGTCTCTATCTGCCCTAAGTCTGCATTGACTATTACTTTTATCCTTCTTTAATGTTCTCTAGAGGTCTTACTATCTTCCTCTAGCATTATGCGATGCATGCATATGGAAGGGCTTATTCCTTTTAGATCTGAGATGTTGTAGCCTAAAGCAGTTGGATATTTTCTTAAAACGTGTAGAAGATTTTCGGTCTCTATCTGCCCTAAGTCTGCATTGACTATTACAGGCCGCTCGAGTTCAGTGTCTAGGAATTTGTACCTTAGATTTTTGGGTAGCGTTTTAAGTTCTAGGGCTGGTTTCTTTGGGCAAGGCATATGATCAGGCATTAGTGCTAGGCATTCGCTTAGGCTGTCATCTTGGTATTCCTTACTCCAATTTTCATCTTCAAAAGTAGGAGGCCTTGGAATTTTCAGTATTTCGAAGTATGATGTTTGTTCATTCTCCATTTCTTTTATACATTCGTCGATGACATCCAGTAGATAACATGTATCGTCTATAGCTGGTGCCTTTAAGAATTGCATCCAAATAAATTCGACTTTTTCCTCACCAACTTCAAAGGTTAGCTTGCCTTTCTTAACATCTATAATAGCTCCGGCGGTGGCTAGGAATGATCTTTCTAATATGATAGGGATGTTGGAATCCTCTTTTATATCCATGATTATGAAATCAGTAGGAATATAGAATTAACCTATGCATACTGGAATGTTTTCTAACATACCTACGAGAAATTTAACAGAACGATCTGCAAGTTGTACGGACATCCTAGTAGGTCTTAGTTCTCCCATTTTAAACCTTTTGCATATGGACAAGTGCATTAAGCTAATACTGGCTCCTAAGTCGCATAGTACTTTGTCTATGACAAACTTTTCGATTACACAGGGTATGGAGAAACTCCTTGGGTCTTTCAACTTAGGAGGCATATTGTTTTGTATTACGGTGCTACACTCAGCAGTAAGTGTAACGGTTTTGTTATCCTCTATCTTCACCTTGTTAGATAAGATTTCCTTGAGAAACTTAGCATATGAGGGCATTTGAGTGATGGCTTCTGTAAAGGGTATTGTGATATTCAATTGTTTTAGAAGCTCTACAAATTTTTTATATTGCCCTACACTTTTAGATTTAACGAGTCTTTGAGGATAAGGGATTGGAGGTTTATATGGTGGTGAAGGAACATAAGGTTCTTCTTTATCTACGGCCTCTTCGCTTTTATCTTCCTCTAGTTCGTCTTCTTTCTCAATTACCTTACCAGGGTCTTGGTGCATGAATGGGTTTTGAATTCTAGGGTCGGTCGGTCCGTTTAGTTCTTTCCCACTTCGTAGTATAATAGCATTTTCATGACCTTTTGGGTTTGGTTGCGGTTGTCCAGGAAATGTGCCTGCAGGAGCAGCAGTAGGTGCTTGTTGTTGAGCCACTTGTGAAATTTGTGTTTCCAACATTTTGTTATGGGTGGCTAAAGTGTCTACCTTGTTTGCTAACTTCTTGATTTGCTCACTAGTGTGTATGTTTTGATTTAGGAAATCCTTATTTGTTTGGGCTTGGGTAGCTATGAAGTTTTCCATCATTATTTCTAGGTTTGACTTCCTAGGAGCATTTTGAGTATTTGTGGCAGCTTTATGATATCCTGGTGGTACAACAGGTGCTTGGTTAGGTGCATACAATGCATTATTGTTTTTGTACGAAAAGTTAGGATGGTTCTTCCAACCTGGGTTATAGGTGTTTGAATAAGGGTTTCCTTGAGCATAGTTCACCTGGTCTGTAGAGACTCCTGTCAAAAGTTGACATTCAGGGGAAGCATGCCTAGGAACTCCGCATATCTCACAGTTTGGTGCTACGGCAGCCACGATGGTTGCGGGTGTTATGGTAAAGTTATCTATCTTTTGAGTAAGAGCGTCTACCTTAGCATTGACATGGTCAAGACTACTTACTTCATGCATACTGCCTTTCGTTGGAGGTTTCTCTACGGAGGTTCTTTCGCTTCCCCACTGGTAATGATTCTGGGCTATACTTTCGATAAGTTGATAGGCTTCATTATAGGGTTTATCCATCAGCGTGCCATTTGCGGTAGCATCTATTGTCAATCTTGTGTTGTACAAGAGACCGTTGTAAAAGGTATGGATGATCAACCACTCTTCTAGACCGTGATGTGGATAAAGCCTCATCATGTCTTTGTATCTCTCTCAAGCTTCAAAAAGTGATTTGTTATCTTTTTGTTTAAACCCGTTTATTTGGGTTCTTAGCATAGTCATCTTACTAGGTGGAAAATATCGTGCTAAGAAAACTTTCTTCAACTCGTTCCACGTAGTGACAGAGTTGGATGGTAGAGACTAGAGCCAAGCTCTAGCTCTATCTCTTAATGAGAAAGGAAAAAGACATAATCTTATAGCTTCGGGGCTGACACCATTTGCTTTCACTGTGTCTGCGTATTGCACAAACACTGACAAATGTAGGTTCGGGTCCTCCGTGGGACTACCTGAAAATTGGTTTTGCTGTACGACTGACAACAACGAAGGTTTTAGCTCGAAATTATTGGCCTCGATGGTAGGGGCAGCGATGCTGTTATGTGGTTCATCCTGCGAAGGGATGGCATAGTACTTAAGATGACGGTTCTGCGGTCCTTCGGCCATCTCTGGTTGTGTAACTGGTTCAAGAATAGGGATATTAGGACCGGGAAGATTTAGCTTGATATGATGTTCTCGTATCAGGTCTCGTATCCGACATTCTAATCTTAGATAACGCTCTGGTCCGTCGAATGGTAACTTTTATTTCTCACCTTGAGAGCGAGTACTTGGCATACACTCGACAAATTAGAAAGGGAAATAGAATTGTTTGCCTTAGTCTATACTGGGCAACACTGGAGTTACGATATCGACTAAATTAGTTTTCGACAATGGCACCAAGAACTTGATCGCGACTTAGTAAGTCTATGGGAATCGTGACTGTAAGTGCACAGTCGTATCGCGTAGTTTTAAAGATTATCGAACCCAAAAGGACTAAAAGTCGAACGTATCATTATCTAATGTTACTATGTAAATCTAAGGCTGAGGATCTTTCTAAGATTGGAGGGATGAAGAGAAATAACTATAGCGTAAACAAAATATTAATAAAGATATTTAATAAAGGGATATCGGTATGTAACGCAACAAACTTCGGGGATTCGATAGATAGTTGGTGTAATCTTAAAGATCAAAATATTCTTCAGTAGAAATTATTTATAAAAAGAACTTTGTCTCACACTTTCGTTTTTATTGACTCTGACCATACTCGTAAACCAGAATGCTTGACTCTCGCGGTCTCATTATGAATTTAAAAGTAATTTTTGAATATGAATAAAGTCTAATTAATCCTAAAGCGCTCTCGCTGTGTTTGGGATTAATGCCTAGTTTCAGCTATCCGATTAAAATCTCAAACTCTCGTTCTTATTGACTGTATCCTTTGTTTACTTTGTACACTCGTACGAAAAACAATTTTGAATAAAACAAGAAACTAAAACTGGAAAATTATATTTTATAAAAGCCAACACCAATTATTTACGAATCCCTTTGTTTCGACGGTCTTTACATACCGATACCTAGGGGTTTAGTCGGACATGGATCCGATAACAGACATGATATTCATATATTTAAGCATACAATAAGGCATAAGTAATTAAAATGGAAATAAAAATAAAACCTGGAATATAAATCGAGAACTTGGAATGAATACTAATTCTTCAAATTAAACAACACCGACAAGCTTTGGCAATCGAGTACACCGTTATAATCAAATTCAGATGCTTAAAGAATAATTGCAATAGTCCTTGATGTGGAGAATCTATTGTTTTTACAAAGTAGGAAACTGCCTAAGAAAATCTAACAACAAAATCTGACTGGAAAAATGCAACTCTTCGTAAAAACTAACCCACCCATATATACTCCTCACTCTCCTTAAATGTAGCATTGGATATCTACTAGTGGGGAGTGGTTAGTTGAAAAAGTAAAAGAAGGTCGTGGCGAAAAGTGTGGAGAAGAATAAGGAAGACTAGGTTGATAGCGGCTGCCACAATCCTAATGTGGTCTACGTGGCGAGCGCCACATTGTGTGAGATGGGCGCCACGTATCCAAGCCTTGTGGCGGGCCATATTGTGTGAGGTGGGCGCCACCACTTCCTAAAGCCATATGGAGGGCGCCACACATCCAAGTGGTGGGTGCCACCATTCATTTGGTGTGGTGGGCGCCATGCTTCCAAGTGTGATGGGCCCACCATTCCTATTTTGCTCCATTTTCTTCTCTTTTTATTTCCTTTTTGCTATTTTCCACTTTGCTTGCCTATACATCTCTTATTCGATTAATACCTGAAATAAACATAAAATACCGCGTAATAATAAGTGTTAATCAAGTAAAAAGTAGTACATATTAAGCTAAATATACGATACATTTTCGCGTTATCATTTCTCCCCCTCAGTTGAACAATCATTTCTTCGATGAAGACCAATCTTTTGTACTAGTTGATTAAAAAATTTACATTGGGAGTGATTTTGTGGAAGGTCTACAAGATTATCACATGAACAAATTTGTTGGATGCTTATATCACCACACTTTTGAGGATCATGAGTAAAAAAAAACTTTGGAGAAATGTGTTTTGTCCGGTCTCATTTAATGTAACCCATGTTTCAATTGAGTGATGCATGCAGTATTATCTTCATATATGGTCATTGTATTTAATTTTTCAGAAGATAAACCACAAGTATTTTGTATGTGTTGAATTAAGAATTTCAACCAAACACATTGTCGACTTGCCTCATGTAATGCTAAAAGTTCTGCATGATTAGATGATATTGCTGCTATGGTTTGTTTCACGATCTCCATGAAATATATGTACCCCCACATGTAAACAAATAACCTATTTTTGATCTACCATTATAAGGATCTGACAACTAACCTACATCTACATAATCTGTTAATTCGAATATGGATACTTTGGTATAAAACAAACCCATGTTTATTGTACCTCTAAGGTAATGAAGTATATGTTTGACTTTGTTTCAATGTCTTCATGTAGGTGAAAAACTATATCTTAATAATAGATTGACAACAAATGATATATCTGGACATGTATAATTAGCAAGGTACATTAGTGCTCTAATTTCACTGAGATATGGTACTTCAGGACCAAGCAATTCTTCATCCTTTTCCAGAGGTCTGAAAGGATCCTTCTCCATATCTAATGATCTAACAACCTTTGGAGTAGACAACAGGTGACATTTGTCTATATAGAAGCGGTTTAACACCTTTTCTATATAGCCTTCTTGATGTACAAATATTCCTTTGTCCAAATGTTCAATTTGTAAACCTAGACATAATTTTGTCCTTCCTAAGTCCTTCATATTAAACTCTTTCTTTAAATAATTCATAGTTTTTGGAAACTCTTCAAGAGTTCCAATAATATTTATGTCATCCACATAGACAAATATTATTGCAAATTCCTTTCCTGATCTTTTTATAAAAATACAAGGTCAAATGGAGTTATTTGTATATCCCTATCTAAGAAAATATTCACTGAGACGATTATACCATATTTGTCCCGATTGTTTCAGCCCATAGAGAGACTTATTCAATCTTATGGAGTAGCTTTCTCGAGATTCAGAGTTATGTGCATCTGGTATATTGAACCCTTTCAGAGAGTTTCATGTAAATTTCACTATCAAGTGAACCATACATATAAGCCATTACAATATCCATCATGTGCAAATTAATCCCTTCATGTGCTACAAGGCTTATTAGATATCAAAAAGTGCTTGCATCCAGTACAGGTGAATATGTCTCATCAAAATCAATTCCAGGCCTTTGCAAAAATCCTTGAGAGACAAGTTGAGCTTTGTATCTCATAATTTCATTTTTTTTCATTTCATTTTCGTATGAAAACCCATTTGTATTCAACTGACTTCACACCTTGAGGTGTTTGGACTACAGTTCCAAAAAAAATTCTTTTGTAGAGTGAGTTTAATTATGCTTCAATTGCATCTTTCCACTTTATCCAGTCCTCACTTTGTCTAGAAATTTTGATAGATGTTGGTTCCTAATACTCTTTGCCATTTATCTCATTTAGCGCTATATTGTATGCAAAAACATCATCAATGCCGACTTCATTCTGGTTCCATTGTATTCCATTTTGGACATAATTTATCAAGATCTCTTTATTTTCATGAGTTTCAGGTATCTGATCAATCTCTTTTAGAGATGAAATGTTTATTATGTATGAAGGTTCTTTTAGATTTTTTATATCCTCACTTGGGTCATCTTTATTGTTAGCTCCCTTTCTTGTTCGAGGATTTTTATCTTTGGAACTGACATGGTTGAGACTCATTAGATTGTCCAACAGGGATATCAATTTTTATTGAAGCATTTGCAGCCGGTATATTTGATTTAATTATACCTTTTGGATCAGTGAATGCATTTGATAATTGATTTCTAAGTTTTGCAGTTGAATTATCTTTTGAGCTTCTAATTCACATTGTTTTGTTTGAGGATCAAGATGAGATAATGATAATTCATTCCAACCGATCTCTTTTTCCAGCTTCTTATTCTCTCCCCCTAATGCTGGAAAATTTGATTCATCAAAATGACAATCAGCAAAACGAGCAGTGAATAATGGCCTGTTTGAAACACTTTTCAATTTTAGTTCTTAAAATTTGTTTTTCAAATCTATTTTAAAAAACTATTTTTAAGAAGAAAATTAACAAAAAAATTGTTTGATAAACTAATTTTTAAAAACTGTTTTGAAAATATGAAAATGAAAAGACTTGTTTGATAATCTAATCTTTTAATAGTATTTTAAGAAGAGAATAAAAATGCATATTTTGGCATCTACTTTTAAAATCTATTTTATTGTATAAAATATTACAAACTTAAGAAAATTAATTGATATTTGGTCGAATACAAATAATTGGGTTAAATTAATTTTTAATTTTATAAATCACATAACACTTGTTTGTAATAATAATAAGAAAAAAACAAGTAAAAAATGAGATTCCACGTTTAATAGAAAAAAAACTATATAGTGAAAATAATTAAGAAACACAAAAAAAAATTAAGTAAAATAAATAAACATATTTGAAAAGGTTACTTATACATAAAAAGAGCATAAATAAAAGAAATAACGTACTCTTTCAAATACGTTTTTCTATTTTATTTTTAAAATATAAAAAATATTACAATTACATTAATGCTATTAATGAAAATTATAAATTTTTATGTTTTTTCTTCAAGTTTTATAACTAAAAACTAAAAAGTAAGAAGCAAAACACAACTAAACTATTTCACTTTTTTGCTTTTAAAAACTGAAAAATAGAAAAGAGTTTTTAAAAACACTTTTACAAATCATTATATTCAAACAAGTTTTTAAATTTTAAGTTTTCAAGAACTAAAAAAGAGTTTTTAAGATACATTTCAAACAGGCCCTAAATCTCCCGTTGTTGGTTCAAAGTACTTTAAAATAGATGGAGATTTATATCCAACATATATTCCCATTCTTCTTTGAGGACCCATCTTATTGCATTGTGGTAGAGAAATTGGAACATACACCGCACTACCAAAAGTCATTAGATGGAAAATATTAGGTTCTTTACCAAAAACTAATTGTAAATGGGAATAGGTGTGGTAACTCATTAGCTTGATGCGAATCAATGTTGCAATATGTAAAGTTGCATGTCCCCAAGCAGAAACTGGGAGTTTGCATCTCATTATAAGTGGTCTTGCAATTAATTTTATTCGTTTAATAAATGATTTTGCAAGTCCATTTTGTGTATGAGCATGGGCTACTAAGTGTTAGATTTCCAATACAATACTCATTAAATGCTTAAGATGAACATTCTGCAGCATTATTAAGATGTATTTTCTTGATAGGATAATCAGGGAAATGAGCTCTTATTCAAATCAGTTGAGCTAACAATCTCGCAAACACCTGGTTGCAAGTTGACAACATACAAACATGTGATCATCTAGTTGGTGCATCAATTAAAACCATAAAAATCTAAATGATCCACATGATGGGTGTATTGGCCCACAAATATCACCATGTATACGCTCTAAAAAACATATATATTCATTTCTAGTTTTTGTTAGTGATGGCTGAATTATCAACTTCCCTTGCGAGCAAGAGTTACATGAGAACTTATTTGATTGAATAATTTCCCTACTAATTAATTGATGACCACATGAATTCTCAATTATTTTTTGCATCATTATATAACCGGATGGCCCAACCGGTCATGCCAAATTAGAGATTTATCATCATTTGTAAACTTCTGGTTTATAGTTGTATGTGCTTCACTTGTACTAATATAAGTGTAATACAAGCCAGATGATAAAGCCGATAGTTTTTCTATTACAAATTTTGTGTCCGAATTATGTTTTGATATTCAATCCCTCCATCATCTCCTGTTTTAATATGGTATCCATTTAGGAGGATATCTTTGAAACTTAAAATTTCTATGAGACTTGGGGGAATATAATGCATTATCAATGTGCAATATTGTTCCTCCATGTAACAACATATTGGCTCTCCCAGAGCCTTCGATTATTTTCGAGGTGTCAGATATAGTATTGACATCAGTCTTTCGATTCACTAAATTATAAAAATACCTTTTATTCTTGAGAATTATGTGGGTTGTTGCACTGTTAGCAAGGCACATATTTTCATTGTTGGTGCTAGTGTTCATATTCATTCTAAAAGCAATAATAATTTTTAACAATAAGTTATAAGTGCACTTTTAAAACACAAGTCATTTAAACAATAAATTATGTAAATAAACAAGTAGAAAACACACTTTATTATTATTAAAAAAATAAAATTCAAAATATCCATGAGCACTTATTTAATAACTAAAAAGAAGATTTCCATAAATTTTATTTCTTGACACTTCCATCTCCAATAAGGTGATAATTTTTTCAATCTGGATCAGCAAAGGAGTCACCAATATCTAAATAAGTAACATCTAGGGATGGCAATTTGACCCATCCCCAGTGGGTACTCACAAAAATACCCATAATGGGTAGGATAAAAACTCGCATACATGGGTACGGGCATGGGCTCGGATAATTACCCACTTAAATAAGCGAGGATGGACACCTTAGTACCCAACCCGCATAATATATATTTATATATCTTAATTTATATTACTATATAAAAATAAATGTGTGTGAATTTTTAAAAATACATCAATTTTAAATTACTACATGTTTAATATAAGTGATCATTTATTTCATAATTCAACAGTAACTTTTTTTAAAAACTTTTTAATGTTGTTAAAAACTTAAAATAATATGATATTTTATACTTGACATATTCATTTTTATAAGAAATGCGGGTAACGGGTACGGGTACGGGCACTTACATACCCATAGGGTACGGGCACAGGTGTCAATATTGGTACCCAAACGGGTATGGGCTCAGGTACAGGGATTTTTTCCAATTGTGGGTATGGGGATGGGTACTGTAGTACCCTACCCAAACCCTGTCCATTGCCATCCCTAGTAACATCTGCATTACCATAATCTGGATCATCATCTTCATTAGCAAAGTGAGTCTCAATCCCTGCCCTTTTATTTTTCAGTGATTTTTGATGAAGATCAATAAGGTGTTTTGGAGTACGACAAGTGCGACTCCAATGACATTTTCCTCTACAAAGGTAGCAAGTATTTTCATTGGTTTTGCTACTCTGACCCTTTTTTTCATTCTTTTTAACATTTTTCTACTTCTGGTGAAAATATGTGTTCATATGATTACAATTACGACCATGATCAAAACCAAGACCATAAGCATAATTACGACCACAATCACAACCACGTGCGCATGCACGATCACGACCATGGTTTTTCCCATAGTGATCATGCCTTGCCACAAGAAGTAGGCCCAAGACCTGGTCGACCTAATGCCTGGCCTAGAATTTCAGGCAGGTCACAACCTCAACTTTCCATCCATGGAATTTTTCAACTGAAGCATCCTTTTAATTTGATTCTTTTTTCATTTGATTCTTCAACACAAGGAGATCATTTGGTACGAAGGACATCTCAAAATGCACGAGTGGATTTCATTTAACATAAGCTTTAACATGGTACCATGGACTCTACATTTCATGGATGACATGTAACTTGTAATCATCCAAATCTTCATTTGGAACCACCAATACATGTGCAAACTTGTTTATCTTTGCAAAACGCGTAGAATGAAGTGTAAAATGACCAAGTTTCATGGCCAAGTCACAATTTTCCCCTTTCTCTCACACAGATTGCAAATCAACAAAATTCCAACTCCATTCACACGAATTCAGATCTATTTCACATGTGTGAGCTCATCAACACTTTCCCTATAAATAGAGGAAGAATTTGCCTCCATTTGGATGCTTTGATAGCCAAAGAAACTTTGAAACCATTTGAGCCTGATACCTCAAAAAACCAGTTAACCATTTCCTCGATTCAAGCTCTTTTAGTTTCGAATATTTGCCCAAAATCACTCATCGACACCTTATGAAGATGACTGAAGCATTGCCTTGGCTTGAAACTCTTTGGAACCATACTTCCAAATTAGGGGTGGCAAAACGGGCTCGGCCCACGGGGCATGCCCGTTTTTCCCTCACTTTTGTGCGGGGCAGGCCAAGGATTTAGGCCCTCACCCTCAAATGTGTCCGCCCCGCCCCGCCCCGTTTTTTTCGCGGGCTTTTGCTGGCACGTGATTTACATAAATTTTTGCATTTTTAGGCTTAAAGAGTGAAGTGCCCGCGGGCTTTCCCCGCCCCGCCCTCACTTTTTTGTGGGGCGGGTCTAAGTTTTAGGCCCGCGTCCTCAACTATGATCGCCCCGCCCCACCCCCCCCCCCCCCCACCACCCCCACCCCCCCTCCCTCCCCGTTTTTTTGTGGGCTTTTGCGGGGCGGGCATGCCCGTTTGCCACCCCTATTCCAAATCCACCATTGTTGACCTCTTAAGCTTCAACAAGAAAGGTAGATATGAGTTACATTTCTGAGCAAACAAGTTACCGGTGTGTTCATCTTGATTCACTGATCAAAAGCCCTCAACTACCTTGAATTTATATTGCATATTAGTCATTTAATTTTACTTTGATGAACTAGGATTCTTTCGTGTTCTTGAGCAAATTCTCTTTGCTCAGAGCCAATCAATGACTCTAATACAAAAAGACATGAACAATAACGTGTTGCAAAGTTAACTCCATGCTTGGGTGTTGCTAAAAATACGAGTTCATGGATTTGCATAAAATCAGTTCAAGGTTGAAGAAAAAGTGCTTCACGCGTGCTTCAAACCTTCTCCAGCTAATAGGATCACGCCAACGCCTTTTTTCAAATTCAATAGTCGTTGGCGCCTTTTTCAAATATTTATTTTATTTTATTTTTCATTTTTATTTCCTTTTCTTTTCTGATTTAATTCTGATTGATTTTTAATTAATTTTTTCTCAAATTGTTTATAGAAAATCCATAAAAATATTTTGCACCTCATTTATTTTCTTCATAATTTTTAAAATCATTTTAGCATTTATTAATATTTAGTTTCATTTTAAATTTAAATTTAAATTTAAATTTTCAATTTTATTATTGATCATTTTCAAACATTTTGAGATCCAACTTATGAGACTTATTTACTTGTATTTTTCTTGACTTTCTCTATTTTTTTCAATCATTTCTTTTATGTTTTAGTACTTGATTTGAATTTTTTCTTTAATTTCCCTTTTTAATCAATTTTAATTTTTTTGGGGGATTAATTTTTGTACAACTTGATGTTAGAGCTTGATTTGTTGACTTGGTTAATCAATGCTTCTACATTTCAAGTCATCCATAGATGGACTCTTAGTTTGATTCAATCTTCTCTAACTCAATATGTTAATAGATGACCATTTAATCATATTTTTGACACTTTGAGTTAATGATAAATCATCCCTAGGACGTGCCATATGTTTGGGTCCCTTGACTTGTTTAATAGTGTATCCTAAGTCAAACACTTGAGCTTACTTTCACCTTGCCTCTTGTTCTCTTCTTTCCTCTTAGAGTTTTGAAACAATTGTGCTTCATGCCTTGAGAGTTTGATTCCTTGTATCAACACTCTAACATGATTGCCATATATATTGCTTGCCTCATGATCATTAATTTGTTACATTTAACATCTAACACCTAACTTTACATTTATGCTCTTTACATTTATGTCATTTACATTCATGTCATTAATATTCTTGCCTTTTACATTTGCTTGTTTTGCTTTCTCATTTCAAAAGAACAAAAAACATGATTAAAAAAATTGCTAAGACCCTAAAAGCTTTAATCTAATTTTGTGGACTTTGTGTTACTATCCCTTGCTTGAGGAGTATTTTGGATCCTGGACTTTATGACTTTGTGCTTTACCTTGCTTAGATTATGTCTGATACTTTTTTATTCATCTGAAACCTTGTGATCCCTCTGGATACTTTGATCTTCAATTCTAGACTTGGAGTTTGCTTTGTGGCTTTGTGACTTGGTTGTTCATCTGGATATTTTGGTATTCATCTATCCATGTGCTTATTCATCTTGTGGCTTAATCCAAAGGGAAAATAATGCTTGTTTTTACCAATGTCAGATGCTTGCTCCATCTTGTGGTTAGTACACTTGCACACATAAAAACTTTCTCTTGGGCTATCTTACAATGAGACCTTTTATTTCATGTCATTTACTTTATGTTTTAGGATAGTCCTATCTTCTCCTTCCCACTTCTTCAATTTTCAAAACTTCTCCATATTTCAAAAAACTTATTATTTTCAAACTTCACACCTTTTTCTTAAGAAACCTTGACCTTATCATGTGATCTAGAAAATATTTTTCTCAATAAATGCTAAAACACTTAAGCATACTTAAACTCTTATCAAAGCTTCTAAACAAGACAAACTTCATCAAACTTCTTTTTGTGCCTTTGTGAATTTTTTTTAAGAGCCCTTTTTTTTGCAAAGATTGGATATTAGTCAATTCTTGTAGTGATGTAACACACTATACTTCTACAATATGTTGATAAATGATTGATATTTTCCACTTGAATGTTGAGACATGCACATGAGAAAGTCCAAGTAAAAGTTCTCCATATCAAGATGATGCAAATGCTCGTTTTCTCATACTTGTGGGTAGTAAGCTAGTTTTTCCACTCGAATACGACAAAATATCTTTTCAAGTTAAAATTAATCAAGAAACAACCTAGCCTTTTCATAAACACGGATTTTTAAGTGGTTCCTATGGAGTATCATAGATATGAGGGGTGCTGATACCTTCCCCTTGCATAACCAACCCACATATCCATATTTCTCTTTTGTTTTATCCTTTTGTGGGTTTTGTTCGACCTTTTTCCCATTACCTTTGGAAACAATAAAGTTCGGTGAAGACTCTTTCTTTTTCTGAGTTAAGTTAATCAATAACTTAATCTCAAATATTTCCCGCCGCGACAGCTGGCGACTCTGATGGGGAGTAGTCTCTAAGTGGGTTAAGCATACATTGTTTATTTGTGTTTATGTTATTTCTTTTTGTTTTCTATTTTTATTTGTGGGAGTTTGGTGATCTCTGTGTCGTCAGATAAGTCCCCTACCCGGACTTGAGTGCATATAAGCTATGATGGTAGTATAGTCATATTGACCTTATTGTCGTTAGCCTTATTAAGTTGGCATGAGAACCCCACTAATATGAGACCCCTTTGGAGGTACTAATGTCTTGCGAGTAGTCATAATGACGCTATTATTTTCGACCTAGGAGTCCAAGATTGTGAGCGACCTTAGAACACTTTAACCCCTCTTAGCCTTTTAGTACGTAGTGTGGTGACCTTTCTGGTGTAGGCCTGGTCTGGTTGATACACTATACTACACTCAGACGAGGTTCTCTTAAGAATATTATTGGTCTATGAGTAAGTCGTTAAGAATATTACTGTTCGAGACATCCAAAGCTATAGAACATACCCTGTGGGATGGTTGTCACCTTGTCCGCTGACTCCATGCTTGTTATATTGAACCTTTAACCCCCCCTGTTTGTGATTATCATATAATCATGCATTCATAAACATATCTTTTTCACCTAGTTTTCAAGGAACTTAGGAACTTTATTTTCAAACATCGTAGGTAATTTGAGAATGGACTCTAGAATGAGAAATACTCGCCAGTTCCGTTTCAAACGTCCTGAATTGAAAGAGCTAAGGGATCTAGGACCTTTGGTGGCATGTCCTCCTGATTTCAAAGAACGGTATGGAAGACTTCTGAATGTATTGAATACTGATGTAGAAGACGGAGTTCTGAACACCTTAGTCCAGTTCTATGATTTAGCATATAGGTGTTTCACTTTCCCTGACTATAAACCTGTGCCTACTTTGGAGAAGTATTCATATTACTTATGCTTCACTGTATCAGATAAGATACTGTTTAGTGGTTTAGAGGATATTCCTAAGTCTCATGTCATTTAAGGGGTTGTGCATTTGAGAAAAGGGGAGATTGATGCTAATCTTGTGACTAAAGGAGGTATTCTTGGTATACCAGCTAATTTCTTGATGAAGAAGGTTGTTGCTCTTGCTAATGCTGGGAGTATGGTTGATTTTGAAGTTGTTCACGCTTTGCTTATCTATGGCATAATTTTGTTCCCTAATATTGATAAATTTGTAGACATCAATGCTATTTGTATCTTTCTGATTCGAAATCCAGTTCCTAATTTTCTCGTAGATACCTATTATTCTATCTATCACAAAACAAAGAAGAACAAACGAATTGTTATGTGTTGTGCACCTTTACTGTACAAGTGGTTTAGTTCGCACTTGCCGCACTCCAACTTATTCAAGCATAACAAGAAGTGTTTAAGGTGGTGTTAGAGGATCATGTCTCTCACCAACGCAAATGTGACTTGGTATTATAGAGTTTATAATGACGTGAAGATTTTTAACAATTGTGGTGAATTCCATAATGTACCTCTTCTTGGTACAAAAGGAGGTATCAACTATAATCCGATTTTGGCTCGACGTCAGCTTGGGTATGCTATGAGGGATAAATTGAGCAATATTCTTTTGGAAGGGTTCTTCGTGCTAGAAGGTGTTGATATCAAGGGATTAAAGGACAAGATAGTCCACACTTGCCATAAGATTCACAAAAAAGGACAGGATGAATTAGGAAACAAAGATTGTGTTACCTTGGAGACTTACACTCAGTGGGTGCAAGCAAGAGCTGGTAAGATCAAGATGCCTTATCCTCCTGAAGCACCTATGTTCCCTAAAGAAATATTACTCATTCCTATTCCAGTTGAAGATCTGAAAGGACACCAAGTTTCTTTAGCTTGACTGAAGCAAGAAAGAGATGCTTGTGATAGTTAGTTTCATGTTTCAAATGCGGAAAGACTAGAACTACAAAGGAAAATTAAGGAGAAATATGACCTGCTTCACCAGAAGAACGACTTGATTGAACAACATGGAAAGAAAAGGAAGAGGGAGAAAGAGGCTAGAACTGGCGCTTGGAAAGGTGTTATTGACAAGATCTTGAATGAAAAAGATGACATGAAGACTACTTTAGAAGCTCAAATGAGTAAGATCAATAGAAGATTGCAGTAGAGAGGTGTATCTTCTCTAGTTGTGGGTCCCTTGGATCCTAGGCCTTAGTTTATGTCTTTTGTTTAGGATTGCTTTGAAATCATGTACTGAAGTTGTAATCCTTCCAAATATTTTAATGAGATAAAATTTAGTGATTTTCTTTTAATTAGTTATTACTTATGATGATTGCAATTTGTTTTAATTCCTTAGTTCCTTGAAATCAATCATTTGCACATTTCATTTCAAGCATCATCTGCATCATTTAGTCTTGCTTTCTACAAATGATTTTTGGAGTCTCATTCGTTTTGCTTCGTCTTCATAGAAAACAAGCTGACACACCGGTACAATACTCGTGCCAATTCAAGATGAAAGACGGAGACAATTGAGCAAGAGCAAAGAGAAATTCGTGATTGTAACAACTCCTATTATATCTACTGGACCTACTGGACCTCCGCGTCAAAATCAGATGCCTGCTGATTATCCTTGGGGTATGCCTCCCAATTACTTGCTAGAGAATTTCAATCCTACTACTGAGGATACTTTGGTGAATCAGGTCTCTCCAGTTCAACCAATAATGGTCACCACTCCTCTAGTTGTGCATGATGCGCCACAATCAGAGGATCCTATCTACCATGCTACTCCTAGTGAGAAATCATATGTTTATGAGAGAATGGATGAATTCCAGGATCAATTTCAAGAATTGTAGAAAGAGTTAAAAGCTATGAAGGGTAAAGACATGTTTGGTAATAATGCTTATGATTTGTGCTTAGTATCTAATATCAAGATCCTTGTCAAATTTAAGGTCCCTGACTTTGAAAAGTACAAGGGTAATTCCTGTCCTCAGATTCACTTGACTATGTATTTCCAGAAGATGGCTACTCACACTGATGATGATAAGTTGTTGATCCATTATTTTCAAAACAGTTTGGCTGGTGCAACTTTGAAGTGGTATATGGGGTTGGGCAATGCTCATACTAGTTATTTTAATGACCTTGTAGAGGAATTTGTATGTCAGTATAAGTATAATTTGGACATGGATCCTGATTGTGACCAACTTCGTGCCATGTGACAAAAGGATAAGGAATCATTCAAAGAATACACTCAGAGATGACGTGAAGTTGCTGCTCAAATTAACCATCTGATGGAGGAGAAGGAGATGACAAAGATGTTTCTCAAGACTTTGAGTTCTTTCTATTATGAGAGGATGGTTGCTAATTCTCCAAATGATTTCACGAAAATGGTTGGTATGGAAGTCAGATTGGAAGAAGGCGTCAGAGAGGGTCGTTTGACAAAAGAAGCAAGTTCATCAGGTGGAACGAAGAAATATGGTAACTGTTTCTAGAAAAAGAAAGAAGGGGTTAAGAATGATATTTCTCAAGGGGAAGTCAAATAAGACATAGAAACATAAGTGATCATCAGAACTAATCTCAATAACAATATTACCAGCAACCTCATATTGTCATAGTAACTCCGGTGGTTAGTCTAACTCCTGCTCTTCAGACTTATCAACCGCAGTTTCAACAAAATCAATAGTCTAATCAGAATCAACAAGCTCGTGGTCCCAGGACGAATCAGTTTGATATTATTCCTATGACTTATACGAAATTGTATCTGGCTTTGTTGCAGAATGGGTTAATTAAAACTAGATCGCCACTAGTTGTTCTAAACCCACTTCCATGATGGTATAAGCCTGAAGCTCACTGTGCTTTTCATTAGGGAGAGTCGTGGCATGATATTGAAACTTGTTTCTCATTGAAAGCATAAATTCAGAAGCTCGTCAAGAATGGTTTGTTGAAGTTCCGAGATGTCAGACATAATGTGCAAGTTAATCCTCTACCAGAACATGGTGGACCTTCTGTCAGCATGGTAGAAGTCTGTTTGAAAGAGTACTTAATTTCTGATGTTTATTTGGTGAATACTCCTTTGGCTGATATGCATGCCAAGTTATGCAAGGTTGGTTTATTCGAAGATGATCATATAGACTACCAGTTGTGTCAATAGAATCCTGAAGGATGCGTGTTAGTGAAGAAAGATATCCAGGGTATTTTACAGGTCAATACTAAGTGTAACAAAGATGAGGAAGTTGTTAAGACTCAGTTCCAAGCCCTTGATATACTCAATGTTGTTCATAAGAGTGGGGTATCTATTGCTTCATTGAAAGATATGCAGCGAGTTGTGAAGAGTGGTGAAGCAGAAGGTTGGGAACAAATTGTTGAGCTTCTAGAGAATAGAACAAAGTTTGTTTAGGGTTCTCACCTTGTACGAATAAAATATCATTGAAGCATGAAGTTATTATCAGACCTATTCAGAAGGTGTTCCACAATGTTGGTTTCATTCACCCTGGAGATCAAGTCGTTGCTACCATCAGGGAAGGAGATCCATATCCAGAATGACCTTGCTTTATGATGCATAGAGAGACTGGTCAAAATTGGAATGCTATGTATTTTCCTAGTTTCATTCATTTGTCAAAGTAATTTGTTTTTTTTTCAAAAAAAAATCCTTTCACTCTGCCTAAGGTGAAAGTGACATTATCCGGGCGCCCTTTGTTTCAAATTTTAAGATCATTAATAAAAGACGTTTTGTTATCCAATGTGTTTTTTTCTTTTTGAATTTTTATGGAAAGTGGTAACTAAAAAACCTGTTAAAAAATAATTTCAATTCTGGCATATCACTTTCAAATTTATTTGTTTTCTAAAGCAAAGCATAAATCATGTGCAGATTATTGAATAATAAACCCATTGAAAACAATGACCCTGCGCCCTCTCCCAGCTTTGAATTCCCTGTATATGAAGCGAAATAAGAGAGGGAGGAAGACAAACATATGTTAGAAGAAATTACTCAGTTTTTGGAGCACGAGGAGAGGACTATTCAGCCATATAAAGAGCCCGTCGAACTGATTAACTTGGGTTCCGAAGAGAACAAGAGAGAAGTCAAGATTGGGGCACTGATTGGTGAAGATGTCAATAAAAGCTTGGTAGAGTTGTTGAAAGAGTATGTTGATGTATTTTCTTGGTCGTATCGAGATATGCTAGGATTGGATATTGATATTGTAGAACACTGACTTCCGCTTAAACCAGAATGTCCGCCAATGAAACAAAAGTTAAGAAGAACTCATCTTGATATGGCTGTCAAGATTATAGAAGAAGTACATAAACAAATTGATGTCAATTTCCTTGTCATATATATTTATCCTTAATGGGTGGCCAATATTGTGCCAGTTCCAAGGAAAGAGGGAAAAGTCATAATATGTGTGGATTATAGAGATCTGAATAAGGCGAGTCCCAAAGATGATTTTACTCTGCCATATGTTGACATGTTGGTAGACAATACAACTAAGTTAAATGTTTTCTCCTTTATGGATGGATTTTCCGAGTATAATCAGATTAAGATGGCACCCGAGGACATGGAAAAATAACTTTTATCACCCCTTGGGGAACATTCTGCTACGTAGTGATGCCCTTCGACTTGAAGAATGTCGGTGTTATGTACTAGAGGGTTATGACTACCCCATTCCATGACATGATGCATAAGGAACTTAAGGTATATGTTGATGACATGATTTCCAAGTGTAAAATTGAAAAATATCATGTAGAATATTTGTTGAAGTTATTCCAGCATTTGAGGAAATTCAGACTCTGCTTGAATAAAAAAAAAACACTTTCAGAGTTCATTCCGGGAAACTTTTTGATTTCATTGTCAGTCAGAAAGGTATAGAAGTGGATCCAGACAAAGTCATGGCTATTAGAGATATGCTTGCACCTAGAACAGAAAAGCATGTTAGAGGATATCTCGGACGTTTGAATTATATTTTCATGTTCATTTCTCACTTGACTGCCACTTGTGAGCCAATCTCCAAGTTGCTTTGTAAAGATCAAAGTATTTGGCGGAATGAAGATTTTCATAAGGATTTTAATAGTTTCAAAGATTACTTACTTGAGCCTTCTATTTTAATCTCCCTAATGGAAAGGAAGCCTCTGATTATGTATTTAACAGTCTTAGAAGGATCAATGGGTTGTGTCCTCAGACAACAGGACGAGACAGGTAAGAAAGAGCACACTATTTATTACATGAGTAAGAAAATCACAGATTATGAATCCTGATATTCTTTGCTTGAGAAAACTTGTTATGACTTGGCATGGGTTTCCCGATGTATTCGGCAGTATATGTTGAACCATACTAATTGGTTGATATCCAAAATGGATTCTATCAAGTATTTTTTTGAGAAGCTTGCGTTGACAGGAAGAATCTCTCGTTAGCAGATGTTACTATCGGAATATGACATTGAATACCGTACTTAGAAAGCTATTAAAGGAAGTTTGTTGGCATATCATTTGGCTCATCAACCGATTGAAGACTATCAGCATATCCAATTTGACTTTTCGGATGAAGATGTTATGGCCATTAGAGCTAAAGATTATGATGAACTAGAGCCTGAAGAAGGACCAAAGCCTGGATCCTGATGGGGTTTGGTATTTGATCGAGCTTCTAATGCATATGGTTATGGAGTCGGAGCAATTATAATCACTCCTAGAGGTTCTCATATTCCTTTTATTGCAAGGATATATTTTGATCGTACAAATAATATGGCAGAATATGAAGCGTGTATCCTTGGCCTCGAAGAAGCTTTTGATCTCAGGATTAATATCCTCGATTTCTTTGGGGATTCAACATTGGTTATCAATCAAATCAAAGGTGAATGGGAAACTCATCATCCGGGAAAGGTAGATACAAGTTACATTTCTGAGCAAACAAGTTACCAGTGTGTTCGTCTTGATTCATTGATCAAAAGCCCTCAACTACCTTGAATTTATATTGCATATTAGTCATTTAATTTTACTTTGACGAACTAGGATTCTTCGTGTTCTTGAGAAAATTCTCTTTGCTCAGAGCCAATCAATGATTCTAATGCAAAGAGACATGAACAATGATGTGTTGCGAAGCTAACTCCATGCTTGGGTGTTGCTAAAAACATGAGTTCATGGATTTGCAGAAAATCAGTTCAAGGTTGAAGAAGAAGTACTTCACGCGTGCTTCAAACCTTCAAGCCAATAGGATCACGCCCACGCTTTTTTTCAAATTCAATAGTCCTTGGCGCCTTTTTCAAATATTTCTTTTCTTTTATTTTTCATTTTTATTTCCTTTATTTCCAATTTAATTCTTTTTTTCTCAGTTTTTTATAGAAAATCCACAAAATTATTTTGCACCTCATTTATTTTTTTTCATAATTTTTAAAACCATTTTAGCATTTATTAATATTTTGTTTCATTTTTACTTTTAATTTTCATTTTCAATTTTATTGTTGATCATTTTCAAACATTTTGAGATCCAACTTTTGAGACTTATTTACTTGTATTTTTCTTGACTTTCTCTATTTTTTTCAACCATTTATTTTATGCTTTGGTGCTTTATTTGAATTTTCTCTTTAATTTCCCTATTTAATCAAGTTTAAAATCTTTTTTTTATTAATTTTTGTACAATTTGATGTTTGAGCTTGAGTTGTTGACTTGGTAATCGTTGCTTCTACTTTTCAAGGCATCCATAGATGGACTCTTAGGTTGATTCAATCTTCTCTAATTCAACATGTTCATAGATGATCATTTGATCATATTTTTGACACTTTTAGTTAATGATAGATTATCCATAGGTTGTGCCATATGTTTGGGTCCCTTGACTTGTTTGATAGTGGACCCTAAGTCAAACACTTAAGCTTGCTTTCATCTTGCCTCTTATTCTTTTCTTTCCTCTTTGAGTTTTGAAATAATTTTGCTTCATGGCTTGAGAGTTTGATTCCTTATATCAACACTCTAACATGATTTCCACATACATTGCTTTCCTCATGATCACTAATTTGTTACATTTGACATCTAACACATAACTTTATATTTATACTCTTTACATTATGCTTTTTACATTTATGCTCTTTACATTTATGTCATTTACATTCATGTCATTAACATTCATCTCATTAACATTATTGCATTCTACCTTTACTTATTTTGCTTTCTCATTTCAAAAGAACAAAAACATGATAAAAAATTCTCCTGTCCACTTCTTTAATTTCAAAACTTCTCCCTATTTCAAAAAACTTCTTGTTTTCAAACTTCACACATTTTTTTAAGAAACCTTGACCTTGTCAAGTGATCCAGAAAATATTTTTCTCAATAAATTCTAAAACACTTAAGCATACTTAAACTCTTTTCAAAACTTCTAAAAAAGAAAAACTTCATCAAACTTATTTTTGTGCCTTTGTGCATATTTTCTTTAAGAGCCTTTTTTTTTGCAAAGATTGGATAGTAGTCTATTCTTATAGTGATGCAAACCACTATACTTCTACAATATGTTGAGAAATGATTGACATTTTCCACTTGAATGTTAAGACATGCTTGTGAGAAAGTCAAAGTCAAAGTTTTCCATATTAAGATGATGCAAATGCTATTTTCCTCATACTTGTGGATAGTAAGCTGAATTTTTCCACTAGAATACGACAAAATATCTTTTCAAATTAAAATCAATCAACAAACAACCCAGCTTTTTCATAAACATAGATTTGCAAGTGGTTCCTACGGAGTACCATATATGTGAGGGGTGTTAATACTTTCCCCTTGCATAACCAATCCCTGTATCCAGATTTCTCTTTTGTTTTATCCTTTTGTGGGTTTTGTTCGACCTTTTTCCATTCCCTTTGGAAACAATAAAGTTTGGTGGTGAATCTTGCCTTTTCTAAGTTAAGTTAATCAATAGCTTAATCTCAAATGTTTCCCGCCACGACAAATACGTATAAGGTTATTCACCGGGTGAGACTCTTTATTATGGAGATAATTTGATTGCATGGTGTACCAACTAGTATCGTGTCCGATTGATACCCAAAATTTACTTCTAGGTTTTGGAAAGCTTCCCACTATGCGATGGGAAATCGAGCGTTCGAGCGCTTGAAATACAACAAATTCGCCACCAAAGTTTATTTTTAAAAGGGAAAACGTCAATAAAACCCTAAAAGAACAAAAATATGACCGTTGCAACCAAATTCGGGTTTGGGAGTCGATTATACGCGAGGAAGGTATTAACACACCGTACATTCATTGTATCTAATGAGAACCGTTTAATTAGCTTTGCGAATATGAGTGTTAACATATCTTATTTTATTTCTTCTAACTATTAACATTATGAAAAGAGAAAGACTAAAAATAAGTCTTTTATTAAGGTACTTGACAAGATGTTGAATCTTGCTCCTTTGTATCCCCATGTGTGGTGGGGAATTCAAAGCTATGTAGTTATGGAGATAACATATAAATTTTTTACTAGTTTTCTTGACGAGACATTAGATCTCGCTCCTACGTATCCCCATGTGTGATAGGAAGCTCAAAGCTACGTAGTTCTTTGTAGCAAATGTTTGTTGATTGGTTGGTTTTAGTTAATGATGTTTAGATCATATTCGAGCGGTTAAACACTACTTGTTGCTCGCACATGGAAGGGTGAAGTGTTTGTTTTTTAACGTTGAAATGAATCTCGCTTGGATCGCATTCGTGCAGTTAAGTTTTGCTCATTGCTCGCGCATGGGAGGCTGAAGCATTGTTTGTTCGCGTCAGAATGGATAAAGCACCATTCGTTTATGAAAAGTTTTATTTTTGGTTTCAATTGGGCAAAATGAGTTTGATTGGTTTAGTTTATTTATAGGTGGATGTCGAGTATTCAAAAGACAAGTTATACAAAAAGTATCCAAATACTCGAGGAAAAAAGGAATATACATCCAACTAGTCCCTTTTCATCCAATTTAGTTGTGAAAAGGTTTGATATTAATTTAATCAAAGTATTTTGAATATGACAAGTACTTGAAGGAAAGCTATAAAGCAGGTATCCAATTACTTGGGTAAAAGAGAGATATACATCTAACTATTCATTTTTCATCTAATTTAATTGTGAAAAGGTTTTATATTAATCAAATTGAAATCCTTTGAAGATGACAAATACTTGAAAGGCAAGCTATACAACAGGTATCCAAGTACTCGGGGAAAATAGGGATATACATCCAACTAATCCTTTTTCATCCAATTTAATTGTGAAAAGGTTTGATATGAATCCAATTAAAGTCCCTTGAAGATGACAACTACTTGAAAGGCAAGTCATACAACAGGTATCTAAGTACTAGAGGAAAAGAGTGATATACATCCAACTAGTACTTTTTCATCCAATTTAATTGTGAAAATGTTTGATATGAATTTAATCAAAGTTCTTTGAAGATGACAAGTACTTGATAGAAAATCTATATAACAAGTATCCAAGTACTCAGGAAAAAGAGGGATATACATCAAACTAATCCTTTTTCATCCGATTTAATTGGGAAAATAACTTGATTTTAATTGTGAAATAGGATTTGATTTTATTGTGAAAATGGTTTGGTTATTGTTTATTGATAAGTAATGAATTTTTTGGACTTTTAATATTTATTAAAAAAACAAAATTCAAATAGAAAAATAAAATAAAAATCACAAAAAGGGGGTTCTAGCCGCAAGAAAGGGGTGCAATCATAATTGAGTTTAAGTCTAAAAAACAAGCCCAATAAAACATAAAAAGAATATAAACAAACATAAAAGAAAGTCTCTTGACCGTATGATGAAGATCAGACGGTCCTGATCTAATATTAAGGGTGAAACCAGGATGTCACCGCTTTAAGCCTTCTGATCAAGATCAAGTGGAATTTAGGTGAGGTCCATGGAGGACACGCTCGGGATCCTGTAGAGGATCCCTCTTAAATTTTTGAATCTAGATCCAATCAAAGGGCAACACACGTCTATCTCTTACTTAAATTAAAAATAAAAAACAAATAAACCTAACATTAAAATGAAAAGAAGGGAAAACAAAACCAACAAATTCATTCTCTCTCACTCTCTCTCTCTCAAATTCTCCTTCTCTCCTCTCTCAACTTCAGTTCACGTTTATTACCTTCTTCATGCGTTCATCAAGAACACATGAATATCAACCCATAAATCAAAACAAACACCTCAACATAAACATATAACTTCTCTTAAATCCAAAATCAAACGTGAAATTAGCAAATAACAACCACAACAGATCAAATATTCAAAATTAAGAACCCTAATTTTCCTAAATCACCCTGTTAGTGAAATTTCATGGAATTATCAAGGGTAAAATTCTCCAGGCAAGTGCAAAAATACATTCACGACAAAAAATGGCAAAATATCAAGG
Organism: Lathyrus oleraceus; assembly: GCF_024323335.1. Taxonomy (NCBI): domain Eukaryota; kingdom Viridiplantae; phylum Streptophyta; class Magnoliopsida; order Fabales; family Fabaceae; genus Lathyrus; species Lathyrus oleraceus. The sequence goes on from NC_066579.1 coordinate 355,836,628, forward strand.
TTTTGAGGTTACCGGAGTGATGAACACCGATGAAGTTTCCAGTGAGATATCAAAAATTCGGTAAAGCTCCGACAAGGTAAATTTTCACTTCTCATTATTTTTTTCTTCTCATCTCCTCCTTCTACTTCTTTTCCTTCTCCCTCCACTTTGAAATTTTCCTTGAATCATTGTTGTTGTTGCTTGGAGCGTATATGTTGCTACTCCGGTGATGATGATAGAGGCTTACTCAACTTAATGCGAGCTCAGGAAGCTATTCATGAACAAGAATACCTGCACCAAATTGCATAATTGCTATTTTCGTGTAGGTTGAGGGACTATGAAGAATTTTGTAATTCTTTTTGCTCTCACTATGTAATTTATGGCCCTTCCTGAGTATAGTGAATTGAATATGTTTATATAAGTATAATTGAGTTAAGTTGTGTGAACCTGTGAGGGTTGATTCAAGTGTATGAATTGAGATATTTTGGTGAGTAAAGTGTGAGGAATTCATGTGAAATAAGAGTTTGAGCAAATGCGTGAAGTTTTATGTGATTTCAGATCTTGATTTTGTGGGATTGGGAATGAAGAAAATGTGTAAAGCAAAACTGTAACAAACATTGGGATGTATTATGATGATGCTATGTTTTAATGTGTATATGATGAATGAATGAAATACAATTTGATTCTTGTGTAATTTCCAACCTGGTTCGTTTAATCCTGATGTCATGGTAATATGTTAATGATGTATGGATTCAAATTTGTTCATGTGATTTTGATTAACATGATGTGTATGTATGGATGGTAAGATGAATGGTTTGGAAAATTGTCTCTTGTGCATTTCTATTTTGTCTTGACTTTTATTTAATGATGTATGATGATGATGATTATGTAGTGACAAACAAAATGATGTGATGATGATTAAATGAGAATTGACTTGGTTTTTTATTCTTATTGAATTTACTATTTTTGGTTCTTTTATGTACATGATGTAAAATGAATAATGATACATTAAAATGAATGAAGTACATTGGTCAACTTCATATTTATTTTTGTATACCTTTAACTTTTGAATGATGCAAGATGTATATGATGAATGAGATGAATAAATTTGGAATGATGTACATGAATACCATTTATTCAAATGGACCAAATTTGACTTTTTTAGTTAACCTTTTGATGGTATAAACTTTAAATGAATAGACTTTGAATGATGCATATGATGAATGAGATGAATGCATGATAATGCAGTTTAGAATAACTTGGCCTAGAGTTACATGTTGACCTTTTATTTAGCTTTGAGTTTTATTGACTTACAAGATGACATGGAGGATTTGAAAAACATGGACAAAATTTAGGGTGTAACAGTCACCCATGCCTAATTATTTTTAACTTAGAAAGTATGAATGACACAAGCATTCATGAAATTATTGTGAAAGATAATTAGGTATAACGAACCCAAATTGTATCTGCTGAATGGTGTGTGGAGATGTGTGACATGTCTGACTCAAGTGTATAATTGGTCTAGGAAAACTGATTTGAAATATTTGTCTCAACTGCATAGTTGATCCAGGAAAACCGATTTGAAATATTTGACCCAACTGCATAGTTGATCCAGGAAAACCGATTTGAAATATTTGACCCAACTGCATAGTTGATCCAGGGAAAGTGTAATGGTCTGACTCAATTGCAAAGTTGATCTTGAGAAAGTAAATGGTCGGTCTCAACTACAAAGTTGATCTAGAGAAAGTGAGTAGTTTGTTTCTACTGCAAAGTTGATTAAGAGAAAGCGAATGGTCTACTTCAATTCGAAAGTTGATTTAAAGAAAATGAATGGTTTGTCTTAACTGCAAAGTTGATCCAGAAAAAGTGAACTGTCTATTTCAATTGCATAGTTGATCTTAAAATTTTCTTTTTTTTAATTAGATGGTCAATTCCAATCTAATAAAAATGATCTATTAATTGAATTACAATTCTAACTTTTCTATAAACGGAAATAAGTTACAAATATTTTATAAACGGAAAAAGTCTATTGTTGATACAATTAATTTTAGAAACGTGAATAATTTACAAATATTTTTATAAATGTGAAAACGTTTATTGTTGATACAATTAATTTTATAAATAAATAAATTACAAATATTTTTATTAATCGGAAAAGGTCTATTGTTGTCATGATGAACTTCAAGATTTTACGATTTAGTTGAGATATATTTTTAGAGATATTTACATGTTATCTTTTTATCTTTTGAAATTTATAATAACTACGTACTATTAAATATTTTATTCATATTACTTTTGTTTTTGAATGTACTATTTAAATAAAAGAATCATAATTTGGGGATTATATTAGTTTATGCTTGTTATTTTTTAAATGTTAACAATCCAAAAATCTGAATTTAAAATTAACAAAACGTCTTATGATGCATCCATGCGGACACTCACCCCATAAACAATTTCTTCTTTATTTGAATTCTTCCTTTACTCTATCTTACATTTTTATTTAAGCCACTTCATATAAATTAATCTAAAAATATGATATATAGTTCTCACTCCAATAACAAGTCAATATTTTTTTTACCAAGAAATCAGGAACAAACTTCATGTTTATCCCTCAAATTTTGAGGAAAAAGAAATTCTAATAATTTAAAATTGAATCTAAAAGTGAGAAAAATATATCATGTTTAAATTAGATATTAAATTTTAGTATTTGAAATCTATAATTAAAATTTAAAAATTAATCCAAAATTAAGAATTTTATTCTTAATTTAAAAATTTACATGTTTTAAATATTAATAAAAAAATTAAAATATCATTAATATAAATTAAAAATCAATTTGGTATATTTGATAAATCATAAATAATAGATTTTCCCTCGTTTCTTTTCATAAATTAAATATGACTGTTTGAGTCATGTAATTTAGTCACAAAGAACATCACCAACTACATGCCCTACAGGACTGATATGCCTGGCAAAGAATACATATTTTTCTCATTTTTCATTTATTAAATATAATTCTTTGAGTCATATCTATAATGTGAGACTGAATCTATGTCTACATCTCTATATTATATAAACACAAATCCATTATTAATATTTACGCAAGATATTTTATTAAAAATATTTATATTAAAGACTACTACCTATAATTTTCTTAAGAACTTTATTAAATGCATAATTTAAGATTAATTATCCATAAAAGCTTTAGAAAGCAATTTAAGTTGAAATTCATTCTCAAATAATATAAACATAATACTAATAATTTTCACTTTAGAGAGAATTTAAGGTTAAATCCATACTGCATTCATAACTTAGGGGTATCATTCATATCTATTACAAATTCAAAATAAACAGCCGTTTATAAAATCTAAACATAACAAATTTTGATTTATAAATTGTTGTCTATAAGAAAATGACATCATATTTTTTCTAAAGATATTCTCTTAGTTTCAAAATCAATCTTATTTAAATACTAAGCAAGTTTGCTATTAAATAAGTTTCTTGGGAAATTCATGGAAAAATTGAGTTCAGCTCCAATACAATGTAGATAATGGAGGAGTATCACTCAATATATTTGTTTTCTTCTTTCTAGTTGATCATGTTTTGTTGTTGAATCATTGGACAAGAATGATTTGATTGGTTAGTATATATCTTGTATCTCACAATTTTAAGATGTGAATATAGTCTTAAAAAATTAATATACTTACAAAACTTATATATATATATATATATATATATATATATATATATATATATATATATATATATATATATATATATATATATATATATATATATATATATATATATATTATTTAGTATTTTGAAGAAAAACAATTATATATTATGATAATTATTAACAGAACACTATAAGTAATGTAAAAATTTTCCTTCATAAATATTTTTTTAATGAATAATTAATTAATTTTTTTATCATTTTATCAATTTATTATCATTTATGATTTTTTTTTCATTATTTTCAAATTTCACTAAAACAATACTTGGTTTTGCAAATCTAGGGTGAAATGTTTTGATGGGTTGATGTTGTGTATTTAATACTAGCATGCCTTTTACAAATTTATCACTGGATTACACTTCCATAGTGAAATTTAGGTAGAAGAAAATAAAAAATGCAAAACATCACCTTGTCATTAACTTTTGATTTAAACAAAGATCTTCGATTCGGATCTTTTACATAAACATTACTATGTATCTTATACTACAATGAATGAATTATAGTTATTAAAAATAAAATTGTACAAAATTGTTGACTCTAACAATTAGGTTTGAACAAAATTACGATGCAAAATACAGTTTCAGTGTTCCGTTTTTGAACTAGAAATGTAGTGAGAATTAGCGGTAATGATAAATTTGGGTTTTCGACGCGGCGGAGAGGAGACTGACCTACAATGTTAGCACTCCAACGCTCAAATAAGTATGAGGAAAAAGAGTGAGTTAAAATTGAATTTAAAACTCAGTATCTGAATTGACATCTTCTCTATATCTAGTAGAGAGAGAATAACAAACTTGTTATTTGTCACATGTGAATTGCAGAGAGTCTTTAGATGCACCTGAAGTTTAGAACATTTATGATCATCGGTATGATAGTATTCGTGTGTTGAGAAGATTCTGGAAGGATTACAACTCCTTAAGAGTGGTCGACCGAGATCACTAAGCTCGGCCAACACCTTTACTAAGGTGTCATCGCATGCTCACTTTCACTTAAGGTATCATCGTAGTGGAATTTCTCATAATAAAGCATGCATTAACTAAATCATTTAATTTCGAATACTTTATAACATAAACAAAATCATAAAAGCAATCTCTCAAAATATTAACCATGAGAGTATACTTTAACTTTCTACTAAATACAAAAGAATATAAATTACAAACGTTTCCCCCATTGTTACATATAAGAGCCCATAAACTAAACACATAAAGAAAAATGAAGAAACAACATCATGCCTTCCTCCAACTCTAAGGAAACTACTCGGTTACCTACTTATCTGTATCCCAAAGAGTAGTATAGACCACCAAAACAACAACCATAACTACAACAAAGGGGTGAGAAATCACAATCAATAATAACATGCATTATGCTGCAAGATAGGATATCTACACAACATATTCTACACAACATCATTCATAGTATATCACAATACATTCTCACACCCAAACTCATCAGTCATTCATAACTCAACAAAATGCATATAATTCATTATGGAACACAACTCGACTATGCAACTCTATGCACAAGCATGTGGTACCAACTCAACATTTGGTTATTACTACGAATCGGGTTCCAATCTTTGTGAATCCATTGGTTCTTCATAAGAGATGGGTTCCAATCTCTGTGAACCCCAAGCCCCCTCTCTGAGCTCCAAGCCCCTTATATGAGCTTGGGACAAACCACTAGTGCCATCTCTAAACTAGAAGATATGCCTCTTGACATAACTCTTATGATGAATGAGCATATCCTTAAATCAATACATTAAGACCCCTATTTGATCCTAACATAATGCATTGACAACTCTAGTAATCCTATTTTTGGATTACGTCACACCAAAATCACAAAATGCACATTATCAATCAACAATGCAACACAAGCATGCTAATAATTCAGCTCACCGAAATCATATTTCAAACATGAAACAATACAACAAACATAACTCAAAATAATTCATATTCACGACATTCTCATATTTCATACTTCCTCTTAACACTTAACATCTCATCATAACAATATATAATTCAGTGCAACTCAAGTATTCAATCAATCTCCTCAATTAAATTATTATTCATACATGTAACAACACAATAGTCATAAATACCACCTCGACCATAATGACATCATCACACTCTTAATTCACACGACAACACCATTATAAAAATATCATTATCAAGTAGTTTATGAGGTAGTTCTGCACGTTAGCTTCCTAACACTTTGAACAACGTCTCATTTGGACTTATGGAATGAAAGTTATGGCTAAAATTGTCGGACAATGCAACAAACATTCTGCGAGTTTGGAGTCGATACATAGCATTTATGTAGCGGCTCCCAACACGTATGTAGCAGCTCACAACACTTATGTAGCGCTACATAAACAACAGGTTTTTCTTTGAAAAACTGTTATATTTTCTTAAAAAACAGTTTTTAACGTATTTTGGAAGTCTTTTACTATTATAAAACCATTCAAACACTTCCTAAACCTAAAATAACTTATTTCAAACATCTATTTTCTTATATTAAAACCTCACTCTTACTAAGTTCAAATTCTACCAATTAATAAACAATTCAATCACCATTTCATCAAATCATCATCAAATCACATCTCTAAAACCTTCACTATTGCAACAATGGTAGAAAACACACATACATACACAGTTCAAAATTTTAAACATCAATTCATACGAAATTTACATCAAGATAATCAGGGGAATATCACTCTTCAAGAACACACACAGAAATCATCTCAATCATCATCCCTATTAGAGGTTAAGGACTCCTCTACCCTACCCCTCATGCATAAACCCTTATTGAAGGCTATTCTCCCATATTACCTTAAATTTTTCCAACAAAATTATTCAAAGCTCTTTCAATGGATACTCTTTCTATTCCCTAAACCTTGCCCCTTCCTCTTTCTACCAAAATTCTGATTTTTACGTATGAAAATATCTCAACACTCCTTACTAACCTTTTTATTAGTAACCTAATCCTTTAATTAGAGACTTCCAACATTACCCTCACTTATCCTCCTATTCACCAAGATGCCATTATCATCTCTAATTTTATTTTAATAAAAATACTACTACTACTCTTTATTTTCTATTATTCTACTTTCTCATTTTAATTAAATAATTCAATTAAAATACTATTATTTAATTATTAAAAATGGACTCTAATAATTCTAGCCCACCTCTATCAATCTCTAATCACTCTCTACACTCCCACCTCAAGGTCACACACCCATGACAACCATATTAATTCAATTATCACACATAATAATTAGCTTAAATCATCATAATTCAAATAATTCGATAAATCAAGAATTGGGGTGTTACAGCTCTCCCTCGCTTAAAGAATTTTTACCCTCGAAAATTACCTTAAGCAAATAGAGTAAGATATGACTCCCTCATCTGACTCTCTAACTCCCAAGTCACATTTCGAACAACAGGTCCTCCCCAAGCTACATTCACCAAGGTAATCTCTTTACCACACAACTACTTCACTTCCCGATCCTCTATTCGCACGGGTGATATCTTAACATTTAGATTATCTCTCACCTGCACATCATCTACCTGGACCACATGAGATGGATCCGGAGTGTACCTCCTCAACTGAGACACATGAAACACATCATGAAGGTTAGAAAGCGACGGTGATAAAGCAATCTGATAGGCCATCTCTCATATCCTCTACACAATTTGGTATGGACCAATAAAACACGGAGTGGGTTTTCAAGATTTCAAAGCTTGACCAACACCAGTTATCAGAGTAACTCTAAGAAACACATGATCACCCTCTTAGAACTCGAGTGATTTCCTCTTCTTGTCATGGTAACTCTTTTGGCGACTCTACAAAGCTCTCATATTCTCTTGAATCATTTTAATCTTCTCTATCGTATGTTGGATAATCTCAGGCCCAATTACAACACTCTTTCCCAATTCATACCAACATAAAGGCGTCATACACCTTCTACCATACAATGCCTCAAATAGTTCCATTTTGATACTCGAGTGGAAGTTGTTATTGTAGGTAAACTTTATTAACAGTAGAAATCCATCCCAAGCACCTCCGTTCTCAAGCACACAAGCTCTCAACAAGTCTTCTAAAGATTGGATAGTCCTCTCTGGCTGGCCATCTGTATGTGGATGATAAGCGGAACTCAACCGCAACTTCAAACCCAATGATTTATGCAATCTCTCCCATAACCTTGAAGTAAACCTCAGATCTCTATCATATACAATATTGGAAGGAATACCATGCAACCTAGCAATCCTCTCAATATACATCTATGCTAGTTTCTCCAATGGATAGTTAAGTTTTATCGGAAGGAAATGAGTCGATTTAGTCAACCTATCGACGATGACCCAAATCATATCACTACCTTTCACTGTCCTCGGAAAACCAAACACAAAATCCATCAAAATTTATCACATTTCCACTCTGGAATAGACAAGAGTTGCATCAAACCCAACGACTTATGATGCCCCACCTTTGACTTCTGACAAGTCAAACACGTATACACAAAACTAGAAACCTCATTATTCATTCCTGGCCACCAAAAGATCCTCTTCAAGTCTTGATACATCTTAGTAGTATCGGGATGGATACTCAATCCACTTCTATGAACTTCATCAAGAATACTCTGCTTAAGCTCTAGCACATCCAGGATATATACATGGTCTTGGAATCTTATCACTACATTCTCGTTGATTCTGAAATCACCACCTTGACCTTGATTGGTTAAAGTCAACTGATCAATCAATTTCAAGTCCATCTTCTGACCTTCTCTAATTTCTTCGAGAATACCATTGGTAAGCTTCAACATAGCTAACTTCACACTCCACGACATGACTTTACAAACCAAACTCAAATCTATCAACTCTTTGATCATATCCAACTCTCTAGCCATCAATGTAGACATATGCAAAGTCTTGCAACTCAATGCATAAGCTACGACATTGGCTTTACCAGAATGGTAACTCAAACCAAAGTAATAATCCTTCAAAAACTCAAGCCATCTTCTTTGTCTTATATTCAACTCTTTATGGTCGAAAAGATATTTCAGACTCTTGTGATCACTATACACCTCGAATCTCGAACCAAGTAAATAATGTCTCTAAATCTTTAGTACAAACACAATTGGAGGAAACTCTAAGTCATGTGTCGGATAATTCCTCTCATGCACTTTGAGTTTCCTTGACGCATAAGCTATAACTTGACGATTTTTCATCAATACACCTCCAAGTCCCATCAAAGAAGCATCACAATACACAACAAAAGACTTAGTCAGACTCGGCAAAATCAGAATAGGAACTGAAATCAACTTTTTCTTGAGCTCTTGGAAACTTTCTTTGCACAAAGTGTCATAGAAAAAAGCTTGACCTTTCCGAGTTAGCGGAGTTAACAACAAAACTAACTTAGAAAAACCTTCAATAAACCCGCGATAATAACTAGCCAACCCAAGAAAACTTTGAATCTTAGTAATGGAATTTGGAGTCTCCCACTGTAACACAACATTAACTTTTGAAGGATCAATAACAATCCCTCCACTAGAAATCACATGACCAAGGAAACTCACTTCTTGCAACCAGAACTCGCACTTGGAAAAATTTGCGGCAACTGGTTCTCTTTCAATGTTTGCAATACAACTCTCATATGTTCCACATGCTTATGAAAGATCATGCTCATGTACTCCATGCTCATCTATAAGCACAACCATGAATTAGTCTAAATACTTATGAAAGATCATGCTCATGTACTCCATGAACACACCATGGGCATTAGACACACCAAATGGTATTACTGAATACTTGTAATGACCATATCTCGTTCTAAAAATAGTCTTTGGAATATCATCAACCTTTATATGAAGTTGATGATAAATGGATCTCAAATCAATCTTGCAGAAAGAACAAGCACATACTGACTGGTCCGTCAAGTCATCAATGCTTGGAAGTTGATACTTGTTCTTAATAGTTAATTTGTTAAACTGTTGATAGTCGACATACAACCTCATACTGCCATCTTTCTTCCTAACTAACAACTTTGGCACACCCCACAGTGAAACACCTGGAAAAATAAACTTCTTCTCGAGCAATTCCTCTAATTGCTTCTTCAGTTCACTCTACTCTGAAGCATACATTAGATAAGAAGCCATCAACACCGGACTGGTACATGGTACTAAGTCTATAGCAAACTTAACTTCGTGATATGGAGGAATATCACTGATGTCTTTAAGAAACACTTCTGGGAAATCACAAACAACAAGAAGGTCCTGAACTACTCCTTTGCCTTTGGCTTCTAATGAAGCTAATATCAAAACACTTATGCACCATCCATCATAGACTCTCTTGCTTTCTTAGCATATATAAATATTAAATTTTAACCTCCATCGAACTTAGATTCATACTCTAGAGGAAAGTCACAGATATCTCCAGGAAAAACAGGAGGAATTACACACCACTGCCACATCACTAGCCGTCACATTGCTCTCCACTTTCTAAAAAGCAACCCTAAACAATGTCTGATTGTTTTTCCTCAATGACATCCCAACTTGACCGACATAAAGGAATCTCAAACTCACAACCTCTTCAGTTTCGGGAACAACACAACTTCGACATAGTCTGAACTCTTGCAATTAGTGGCTCGCTGAAACAACTCTTCACACCTACAATAACACAGAGAACCAGAAACTTCTCCCACACTTGTTTCCCCCATATTTGATTATATAATAAAATTAGAGTATTCATGCAATCAAATAGGATGTCTCATATTTTCTTTTCAAAAAATAAATTCCATGTAACACTTTATGAAATAAAAATAACAATCAACACCTTCACTTAGGGTGTCATCGCATGCTCGCCTTCACTTAGGGTATCATCGCAGCGGAATTTCTCTCAATAAATCATGCATTAACTAAATCATTTAATTTAAAATACTTTATAACATAAATGAAATCATAGATGCAATCTCTGTAAAACCTCAAAACATTAACCATGAGAGTATACTTTAACTCTCTACTAAATACAACAGAAGATAAATCACAAATGTTTCCCCCAGTGTTACATATTAAAGCACATAAACTAAACACATAAAGAAAAATGAAGAAATAACCTCATTCCTTCCTCCAACTCTAAAGAAACTACTTAGTAACATGCTTATATGTACCCCGAAGAGGAGCGTAGACCACAACAACAACAACAACAAAGGGGTGAGAAATCACAATCAATATTAACAAGCATTATACTGCAACACAGGATATCTACCAACATATTCTACACAATATAATTCATAATATATCATAATACATTCTCACACCAAAACTAATCAATCATTCACAACTCAACAAAATACATATAATTTATTATGTAATGCAACTCTATGCATACGCATGTGGTACCAACTCAACATTCTGTTCTTCATGTGAACAAAGTTCCAATCTTTGTGAACCCCATTTGGTTCTTCATACAAACTGGGTTCCAATATCTACGAACCATGAACCCCCTCTCTGAGCTGCAAGCCCTCTCTTCGAGCTTGGGGAAAACCACTAGTCCCCTCTCTAAACTAGCAGACATGCCTCTTGACACAACTCTTATGATGCATGAGCATATCATTAAATAAATGTGTTAAGACCCCTTTCTTATCCTAACATAATATATTTACACCTATAATAATCCTCTCTATGGATTACATCACACCAAAATCACAAATGCACATTATCAATCAATAGTGCAACACAAGATGCTAATAATTCATGTCAACAAAATTATATTTCAAACATGAAATAATACAACAAACATAACTCAAAATAATCCATATTCACGACATTCCAATATTTCATACTTCCTCTCAACACTTAACATCTTGTCATCTCAACATATAATTCAGTGCAACTCAAGTATTCAATCAATCTCCTCAATTAGATTATTATTCATAGATGCAACAACACAATAGTCATAAATACTACCTCGACCACAATGATATTATCACACACTCAATAAAAACAACAACAACCATTATAAAAACATCATAATCAAGTAGTTCATGAGGTAGCTCTGTGCGCTAGCTTCCCAACACTTCGAACAACGTCTCATTTGGACTTATAGAACAAAAGTTATGGCCAAAATCGTCGGGCAGTGCAACAAACATTCTGTTAGTTTGGAGTCGATACATAACATTTATGTAGCGGGTCCCAACACGTATGTAGCAGCTCACAACACTTACGTAGCACTACATATTATGCATTTTTTTTGAAAAACTGTTATGTTTTCCTAAAAAAGCAGTTTTTAACGTATTTTGAAAGTCTTTTACTATTATAAAACCATCCAAACACTTCCTAACACCAAAATAACTTATTTCAAACATCTATTTTCTCAGATTAAAAATCACTCTTATTAAGCCCTAATTCTACCAATTAACATACCAATTCAATCACCATTTCATCAAATCACATCTCCAAAAGCTTCACTATTGAAACAATGGTGTAAAACATACATACATACACATTTCAGAATTTCAAACATTATATCATATGAAATTCACATCAACATAATCAAGAGAATATAACTCCACTAGAACACACACACACAAATTATCTCAGTCATCATCTTTATTGGAGGTTAAGAACTCCTCTACCCTACCCCTCATGCATAAGTCCTTATTTAAGGTTATTATCCCCACTTACCTTATATTTTTCCAGCAAAATTTTTCAAAGCTCTTTCAACGAATGCTCTTCCTATGCCTTAACCCTTTCCTCTTCATCTTTCTACCAAAACTCTGATTTTTACGTATGCAAAACTCTCACCACTCCTTACTAACCTTTCTATTAGTAACTTAATCCTTCAATTAGAGACTTCCAACATTACCCTCACTTATCCCCCATTCACCAAGATGCCCTTATCATCTCTAATTTTATTTTAATAAAAATACTACTAATACTACTTATTTTCTATTGTTCTATTTTCTCATTTTAATTAAATAATTCAATTAAAATACTATTATTTTTATTATTAAAAATGGACTCTAATAATTTTATCTCACCTCTACCAATCTCTAATCACTCTCTACACTCCCACCTCAAGGTCACACACCCCTGACACCCATATTAATTCAATTATCACACATAATAATTAACTTAAATCATAATAATTCAAACAATTTGATAAATTAAGAATTTGGGTGTTACAAGGAGGAGCATCAATGTTGGGCTAAGAGTAACACACAAGTCAGAGAGACACCAAATATTCACCCAAAACCTTAAGGTGATAGTTGTATGGGATCTCCCACTTATAAATGTTCAGGTCTCAATGTTTATAACCAATATGGGACTTTAACTCGCACTTGACTTATTATTCTTAACACACCCCTCAAGCGTGAATATATAATTCTCCCCCTCAAGTGAAAACTCTTTTTTCCATATACACTTGTACCACAATTAACACCTTTTCCTGGGCATTTCGATACACCTCTTCCTGGGCATTTCGATTTTAACGGGACACCTCTTCTTGGACATTTTGATACAAGTAATCCAATCCCTTTATTCAAACAAAAGACTCATGATACAATTTATTGGGTCATGAGAAGGAGCATCAATATTGGGCTAAAATCAACACACAAGTGAGAGAGACACCATATATTCACCCAAAATCTTAAGGTGATATGTGTGTGGGTTTTCGCAGTTATAAATACTCAACTCTCCATATTTGTAACCAATATCGGACTCCAACTCAAACTTGACTTATTATTCTTAACACTTCCCCTCAAGTGTGAGTCCATAATGCTCCTCTTCAAGTGGAAACTCTTTTGTCCATATACACTTATACCTGGTTGACACCTCTTTCTGGGAATAAAGATTACTATTATTGAAGAATGAGTGTGTTACAAAACTGAATTACAATGTATCTATTTATATACACCTAAGTGACTTGACTACGAAGTAACAAATATAAAAATCATAAACCCTAATTAACTTTGGGCTTGGGTCACATATAACTTGGATTATATTATGCCTCAACATTATTAACCTTGATTCTCGATTTCCCTTTCATTTATCTTTGGAAGAGAAAAATTGAATGTTTCAGTTTCTTGGGGATTCACACCTTTAAGGCTCCATACTTCAAATGTCTTTTAGGAGGTACCCTCATTATGACCCTTGGAAACTGAAACACTTGAATGTTGTGTGCGAGTGATTTGACACGTTTGATAGAGTCTACTTTGTTTTGCATGTTAGTGTATGATTCTTGAAGAGTTGGCATTGCATTTCTTTGAGTCATTTTTCCCACTTTCCAACTATCCTTATTCCTTTTTATATTCTTCTTTCCTGCATCTGGAAAGTTAGTACATCCTGGGTAAAACTTTCACAGAACACTGCCAAAAAATCCTAGAAGAGTGCTCAATTTTTATGGTGGACTTTGTTTATTCTTCAACAACTTTTGTATTTGTAAAGAGGGTAATCTTGATGGAGCATTTCTTGAGGTTGGTTCATCTTCGAATTGGGGCGTCTTGACCCCTATCAAGAATGATAGGATATGTAGTGACTATGTCCACCATACAAAATTGGTTTCAAAACCAATAAAGAGGGTTAACCATGAAAGGCTTGTCCCTGAATTGTGGTGTCATAACCAAAAACAGAAAGATAAAAGTGGTGTCAAAACCAATAAAATGGGGTTGACCATGAAGGCGTGTCCCTGAACTGTGGTGTCATAACCAAGAACAAAAATATAAAAGTGGTGTCAAAACCAAGAGAGAGGTTTAACCATGAAGATGTGTCCCTGAATTGTGGTGTCATAACCAAGAATTGAAAGATAAAAGTGGTGTCAAAACCAAGAAAATGGATAAAATGAGCCATATGTCTAGTTGTAGACTTGTCAGTGAATTGACTGGAATTGCACTAAATAAAGTCTATGAACATAGACAAATACTTTAAGCAACTGGGTCATTCTCCCCATACTCAGAGATATGCTAAACAAGTGCAGGAAAGATTACCTCTCATCATTCTCTATTTCTTAAGGCTTATAGAATGCAAGCATAATCAATGTCTGACAAGTTGTTGAAGTAGGTTCCCAAAGATGCTTGTGGGGATGAGTCAGATGACTGAGATTTTTTGAGGAAAGTTATAGTCTACTAAGATGCTTGTACTTGTTGAGAGGCTGAAGCACCAAAGTAACAAATGCAAGTCCCATCAAGTGACCAAGGGAATTTGGTCACTTTGACAAAGACAAAGGGGATATGACAGATGAAAGGATCTGCTTGATCAAAGTGGAATTTGATCAAGCCAAATCAAAGGAGTGAGATTGATGAACAAACAATAATGCATGATCATACAACAAACTAAACATAAGGTCTCATTTTTAGGTATCCCAAGAGAAAGCCATGTGGGTTCAAAGTGTATTGTCATATGTATCATTGTTAGGTAGCCCAAGAGAAAGCCATGTGTGCGCAAATGTATGATAAGCCTATGCAGATGAATGCAAAAAAGCAAGAGGCACAAAGCAGGGCAATGGAGATAAGAACAAAGCTATATGAATAGAAAACATGCAAATCAATCCCACAAGTCCATGACGATATTCATGTTGAGCTAGGGTCATGCACAATCCCTTACCAGTCCTTAGATCCAATGTTACTCCAGGTCAAGCAAAGGGTTTAATTCCTAAGTCCAATGTTAATAGTCCTAACTCCAGGTTAAGCACAAGGCAAAGTGGTATAGTCCTTTAAATCTTTTACTATGTTTTGATTTTAGTAAAAGTGTCTTAACAAGAATCAGATGAAATAAAAAGAATAAAGTGCGATAAGATAAAAATGTTAGGAGTTAGAAGCATAAAAGTAAATGCATAAAAGTAAATTGCATAAAAGTAAATGACTTAAAGTAAAGGCTTAAAGTAAATGAAAAGAAAGTAAAGTCAGTAAGTCAACAAATAATGGTATCTGTTAATGGTTAATTGACCGCATCAGCATAATTTAATGCTATGTTAAGCAATTGTAAGTAGGTTTATGTAGAAGCCATACCTATCTGAGGCCAGACAATAACAATCTGTGTGTCAGTCATGTTAGAGAGTTAACACAAAGTTAATCTCTTAAAACATGTAACACAAAATGGTTTAAAACAAAATAAGAAGATGGATGAAGACGGAAATATTGAGGAGGAGAGCTAAGGCAATCATATATGGATCAATCTATCCACAAATGAAAAGACTCAAAGTATGGTGTATCTAGGAGTAACCTATCATTGATACAAAGTGTTGAAGATGATTCATGATCATCTATCAACAAATTTGAATCAACCTCAAGTCCATCTATCAATGATTTGAAGTATGGAAGACCTCATCAACCAAGTAAACAATTTAAACCAAAACTTGAACAAAATTGAAATCAAAATGAATAATAATCCAAATGAATAATAATCAAAATGAAATGAAATAAAATTCAATATAAAAAATTATATGAACAAAATATTACTAAAAGGAATAAAATAGAAAATATTGAAAATAAAATTGAAATACTAAAAATGAGAATAAGTAAAAGAAAAAGAAAAAGAAAAAAGAAGTAAGAGTAAGGGGGTATGATGCTAGAAAGTGTGTTTGAGATAGAAAAACAATCAAAGCCCAATGTTATACCGAATGTTCCAAACAGTCCATCAAAGGGAAAGGTGTGATATGGAAATACAGGTGTGTAGAAAAAAATTAGGGCCTGAGGCCCAAGGTCTAATGGAAGATCTAAAAATATAAAGGGAGAGGGATTCAAAATACGCACCCTTCACACCTCCAGAACCTCACCGTCTCCGTCTTGGCGGCGGCGGAGAACCCAAAATCCATAACAAGTTACATAAATTGAAACCTCTCTCCACCCTGAGTCCAATAAAGGCAATGACTTGTCATAATTCTTCCTCAAGTATCTGGACTGAAGTTCCTCAATCAAGAACCCTAGCTTTGGAAAGTAAAATTATATGGAGATCACGCACCAAATTAAGCAAATCGATGAGGGCTTTTGATCTCCAGGAAATGCTCTACAAGGTGGTAACCTTGGTTTGGCGGGTGGAAGAAATGAATTCCTCCAGCAGGGTGGTTCAGGCGCGAATGAACTGAAGGAGATGAAATCTAAATTGGTATGCTCACTTCTCGTTGATCTCTCCTCTTTTGCTTGCTTCTTCTCTTTCTCTCTCTTGAGTGTGTATGGTGAGAAGAAGTTTAGAGAGTGAGTGAATTTTCTATAGAGTAACTTTAGGTCCCCCTTGTAGCAGTAAATTCATGACCATCAAGTTATGGATAAACTTGACATCAATAAAACCAGAGTCGCCACCGTGCTTTTATTGTTTCTAAAGGAAAAGGGAAAAGTATGAACAAACCCCAAAGATAAGAAGTTTTCAAATCAAAACTAATAAAATTCCTAAGATTACAGGTAAGGGGTTGGTTACACAAAGGGAATGTGTTAGCACCCAAAGTTCCTAGGTACTCCTACAAAGCCCTTTTTATGTGTGCATATGTTTTTGGTTTAAATGATGTTTGATAAAAATAGAGTATGGGGATGAGAAAAGAATTCCTTGATTATATTTTTGTGTTTAACAAGACCTTCAGTCTTATGCCTACGTACCAACATAAAAATGAGGTATCAAAACCTCGTAGTTCATGGTAAAAATTTCAAATAAGTTGGTGAATTGCTTTTAACAACAGTTTAATAAGAAAAGGCGTAAAGGGCAAAAAGTTTGAATGGAGTTGTTTGTTATTTTTGTCTTTTGAAGTTTTAAGTCAATATGATTAAGTTTATCTATAAATTTGATTTAAGAAAGAGTTTGAAAATTCAATGGCATAAGGACAAAGTTTCTAACTATTAAAACAAAGTCTAAGTTTTAAATCACAAGCAAAGAAGTTTTTGAAAAAGGGGAGAGATTTTGAAATTAAAAAAGTGAGAGGAGATGAAGAGGCTATCCTAAGCACAAATTTAAAAGTTAAGGGTTGAAAAGATCTGACCAATGGGATGCAATCCAACAGACAAGAATGTCATATAGAAACCCATTTTCCTTTGGAATTTGGTCAAAAAATAATCAATAAGCAATGGGTAATCTCTAGGCATCAAATAAAGATAGCCACATCCAAGCAAACACTCCAATAGCTAACAGTCTTCATAGTCTTCCCATGTATCAGGTGAAATATTCCTTGATCAACTTAGAACAAAACATTAGACACAAGATCAAAATAATAATTAAGCACAAAGACAGAGTAGTAGATGAACCCCAAGAAATTCTCAAGTCTTGTATCAGAGGCACAATTCAAAATAGCTCAGTCTCAAAATGTTAAAATTGGCCAAGTCCTTTAGCATAGGGAATGTTGCCTAATCCTAGGTCCAAAAGTTTAGATCAAGTTCAATAGTCCACTAGATGTTTTTTTAGGTTTTTTGTTGTTATTAGGTATTTTAAAGGTCCTAAGACCACAAACAAAATCAAAACACACAAACAATATATACAATCACAAGATATGGCTCAAATGAGCAAAGTGAAAAGGACAAAAACATAAACAAGTTATATGAAATGTAAATGACAATGAATGATAAATGATTGAAATTTAAATTGCATAGTAGCAAATGACTTGAAAGTAAAGGAATATTAACAAGAGTTAGTTAAATGTTAGTCAAAAGTTAGTCAAGTGTTAATGGTTATTTTCAATTGATTAAGCCATTCTTTGGAGAACACTCAACCATTCATTCACAAGTATGAATCCTTAAACCAAGACATCTTCCATGAGAAGGGCTCCAACTTGAATAATTCAACAAGTATGCCACTAGCTCCCATGAAAGTAAAAAAGGTCAAGTCTTCACACAACGCCATCAAGAATGGGAGACTTACAATCTCACTTACTAGAATGCTATGCCTTGAGGGTCAAATTAGCTCTATGTTAAGCAATCGTAATTGGACTTATGTAGACGTCACAATTGTTTGAGGTTAGGCAATAAAACTATAGTTGTTAGTGCATGTTAGAGATTTGGTATGAAGAACCAAACTCCCAAAACATACCATACACTAAAAGAAAAATTAAAAGGGACGGGCGTATCTCAGTCATACTTGTATTGATTCATCTGACACAAGGTCATTGATGAATCAATTAGCCTTTGGACATTAGAGATTTCATTGGTCAAATGAGGGAATGGGGAAGAATAGGGATGAAGATGAAGAGGGAGGGGAAGATAGAAACACAAATTGATCATGAGAGGAATTTCATCAAATCAAAACCATCCATTCATTTTGCGAGATGAAATATACATTTCATCAATCCCCTAAATTCAATGGTTTTGATCAAACAAAAATCAAATCAACCATGACCAAGGCCCAAACAGAAAGTCAAATATCACAAGGCCATAAAAATAGCTCAACAATATTTTTAAACATTTAATCAACTAAAAATCAATTAAAAAATGAATTAAAATGCATTTTCGTTTTGGTCAAAACCATAAATCCCTTCAAAACACCAAATAAATGGCCAAGGGATTTATCCTAGGTCAAAAAAGGTTAAAGGACCTTAGACAAAAACTTTCACTATTTTTAAAAAGTCAGAAGTATTTTTAGACAATTAAAAATATCCACAAAAATATTTAATTCATGAAAAATACCAAAATTAAACCCAAAAATAATTTTAATTGAAAATATGGAAGAGAGAAATATTTAAAGACTTTTGGTGAAAGTCCCATATTTTTTGGATTAAAAATGAAATTAATATGAATCAAACAAAATTAAGGGATTAAATAAAAAACCAAAAAATAAAATAAAATTAAATAAAACAAGGGCCATCAGATCTTCCTCATTAATTAAGGTGGCAAATCTGATGGTCAAGCGTATGCTTCCATCAAACACCTCAGTCAACGCGTGTACATGCGTGGTATTCAAAAACTAGGGTCATGATTAGAATGTGGATTCATGATCAGATGTTCTGGGCAATGCCAAAATACCACCGGAGCCCTAGGTCCGGTCATCTTCTCCGGTGGACCTCTTCGGACTGGTCCACCCTAAACCACCATCAAAATAAAAAGTAAGGACATAATTTTAAAGGAAAAATGCTCAGGACCACGGATCTGACCTCCATTTCTTCAAATTCCAAGTATATTGAAAGATACATGGATTTGAAATTTGAGGTTCATGATCTGAGTTGCTTCGATTTGACCTCAAAGCAACTCAAACTTGTTGCCTACATTGGTAGGACTTAAGTCAACCAAAACTCAAAGATAATGGTGAAGAATTGAGAGAGAATAGAAGAGAGAAAGTTTGACAAATTTCACCTTCTGTTTGCAGTGATGAAGCTCGATCTGGATCTCAATTGGGTTGGGCTTGCTTCCACTTGATTGTAGGAGGTGAATTGAGAGCTCAAATGGCTTGGATTCTTGGACTTTCAACTTCAAAACAGAAGTGAAATTGAAACTCGATTTTCAATTGAAAACCTTCAAGATTATCCTCTAATGGTGGTGGGAAGGTTGCAGGAGCAAAGCTTTGGCAAGGTGTCCTTAATTCTGAGCAGGAAGCAATGTATTTATAGGCTTGGCAATTGATTTTCACAGTCTTCCATTCAAATGCCAAAAATAGCAATTCAAGTGTACGTGCTTGCATGGGCATGTGATAGGCCCATGAAATGATGTAATCAGGTCCAAAAATGATCATGAGTGATGTTGAAAGTGTAACATGAAGCCATGCATCTGAAATTGAGAAGTGATCATGAGATTCATCCAAATGGAACCATAAAGAGTAACCATGCGCGAGTTATTTAAACCTTGTCCAAATAAAGTGATTTTGGATATTTTGGAAAGGTGAGATCAAGGGGAACAACTTTCATGTTGAATACTTTTACATTTGAAGCTTGGATCATGATGAATTTTGAGATGGAAGTTTGGGAAATCAAATATAATTGAAATTTTTCTAAGTACCAAGTCAAATGTTCACTTCTTCCACCTTGAATTACTTTTTCTATGAGATTTAAATGGAAAAAGTTCATTCATAAAAGTTGTAACTCTTTAAAACCTATTCAATTTAGTCATAAATTTGACCTCCATTGGATTTGGCATGAAGAAGTTATGCATTTTAGAAGTTGGGGAAAATTCCTTATTCAATGGTAATGGCCCAAAATGACCTATAATGTTTCCTCTTGGCACAGACTCTTGCAAGTTGAATTTGAAGTTTCTAAAATAATAAAAGTTTGGTAGTACATCTTGAAATTGATCATGAAATTTTGATGGTCTTCATATCATAAATATTGAGCAAGTTATGGTCCTTTGAAGTTGACATTCTAACTAGGGCACAAACAAAATGACCTATAATCTCTCACCATACAAAATGACTTTCCAAGAAAAACTAGATCTTGACCTCAACATGAAAGTTATTTGTAATGTCATAAGGAGTAACGTTACTCTTGGAATAATTTTCATATGACAAAAATTGTAGGAGATAGGGTCTAGCGAACCCCAGTTTTGACCAGTTGACTTTCTCTGGTCAACCTCTTTGAACCATCTTGCACACTTGAAGTTCCTTTGCTATTTGGGGCTCATGGAGAATCTTATATGCATAATATTATTTAATATTAAGTATACCTTCAAATATTTGATCAATTATTGAAGAAACTTGTTGAGGAAGTCACACAAGATACCCAGATGAATTAGGGCTTCCAAGGCAAACAAGCTTCAAATTCTTGATGATTTCTTGATCAAAATGACAAGTTAAGATTATAGGGACCCATATATTATGTATATAACAAATGTGAACCATATCTTGACTAGTATCCTTGCACTGAGGGTCTCAAACCCTAATTGTGAACTTGATGAGGCATTGGTGGATGCACACACTACCTACAAAAGAAACAAAGTGATACATAGACATATTTTTGGCATTTTGGTTAGTAAATAATGAAAAAGGAAGTATGATACAATCAAATTTGTTTGGTAATCTCTCCCAATGAAAACCTAATGAATAAGGGGTAAGGAGGATTCCAATGTGTGATCCCAAAGCCAATGCAAATGATGAGATAGCATGAGGGATCTTAGGGTCAAAATTGGGATCTTACAGCTGCCCCTATTTAAGGACATTCTAACTGAGGACGTGAAGGTTAAAATCTTTGTATTAACTCAGTAGAATGGACTTGAATAACAATATCTAGAAATGAATTTTGGTCCCTAAGAGACCTCATGATGCATATGATATGAATGTTAAAAGTAATCTTTATGGGGAATATATTGCCACAAAGGAAAATAATCCGGAAGAGACTGGAGATCCACAGGAGCATAATGTATTCCGTAAGGAAAACTCATTGGGGAGACAGAGACTCTGGGGGAAAAAGCTATGCGTAGGCCAGGCTACGACTTAAAAACTGCTGGGAGACACGAGGGATTTCCATGAAAATAAATCAATGAAAATACTCGGTTGGGGAACCAAGGAAATCAATAGGGGAAATAGGTAGATCAGAACAAAGCTGAAATACTCGAACCAAATAGGAAAAGGCGATTCCACTGGGGAAATACACACTCAAACTCAACTGGGGAAGAATGGACTTCAACACAGGAGTACAAGAGATATATTATTTATTATCGGTGATCGGGTAGAAAGATAATACACTCTGACAGAGGGACATCTGTTACTGGTTAGGGTAAACATATCAAGGATGACTCGCTGAGAAAAAAAAGGTGTATTCATTATCAGTTACTGGGTAAGAATAACCTACTAGGGAGAGAAATCAAATAGGATTTACAACTACCGGTTACTGGGCGGAAGACCTAAAGAGAAAGTATTTGTCACCTGATTGAAGTGAACATATCAATGATAAACTCAAAGGAAGAATATTCGTCATCAGTTAGGATGAACATATCAAGGATAGACTACCAGTGAGAAGTAGGAATTATATCTATCAGTTACTGGATAGAATACCAAAGAGAAGAGAAAATCCGTCACCGATCAAAGTGAACATATCAAGGATAGACTCAACAGGGGAAAGTAGGAATTACAACTACCAGTTACTGGGTAGAATACCAAAGATAAGAGAAAATTTGTCACCGGTTAAAGTGAACATATCAAGGATAGACTCTCTGGGGAAAGTAGGAATTACAAATACCAGTTACTAGATAGAATACCAAAAAGGAAGAATATCTGTCACCGGTTAGGATGAACATATCAAGGATAGCCTACCCGAGGAAACGTGAAAATGAATCCGCTAGGGAAAACAAAGGAAGTAGATTACATTTTACCGGGTTTTTGGCAAAAGTAATGTACTCAATCATTAATAAGAATATTATAAGTTATTGGGTAATAGACTCTCATGGGACCAAAATATCTATATAGGTAATAACTAGAAAGAAACGGTCAAACAAAGACTCAACCCAATAAGGATATAACTCAAAGGGAGTGGTTCCATCCAGATAATTTACTGGGGAGGAAACTGAAATAATAATCATCCACGAGGAAATAACTCGGTGGGGAATGAGAAAGGTTAAACTCTTTCTGCTTAAGGGGCTTACACTCTACAATTGAAGGATGACAAACACACCAAATCTGCACGGGTAAATAATATTACCGAAGCAGGGGATCAGAAGAAGAAATCAAATGCATAATAAATATCTGATGATGTTTTCTATGCATGGATATGCATGTTCATGATTATGGTTATGCTGACAAAGCAACACAAAGGATACAAATAACAAAGATTTGAATCACTACAACACTCGACTAATCTCAACAAGATGGAAAAACCAAGTAGAGAAAATTCTAGGGATGAAAGTAAATCATCTAACTCTGCATAAATCAGCTCAGGCCGGGAAAGTCATGGAGAACATGCTTCAAGTCAATCACGGCAAACTCTATGGGGAAAGAGCATTGCTGAAGGATAACCAACCAAACATGCCGAGGATAGAGAAAGGATCTGCTGAGGATCCAAATTGTCAATACTGCAAGGAATTTAAGTTAACACCATGTTAAATAGGAGACAACCTTACAGGGGATCAAATCAAATACTGCTCTGAATCAAACACTGTAGGGAAAAAGGGAACTTCTATCAGAAGATGAACTCCGCCGAGGAATACAAGGGGTAAAATTCTGCATGAGGATTTATGTAAATTGCTGGGGATGCTATGACCAAGATTGTCACATTCATCAATACTCATAGAATTATTCTTGGAAGTTGCAAAATGGAAACCAAATAAAGGTTTCAGATCTCCAGGGTCTAATCACAAATCACTAACAGGGGGATATAAAACATGAGCACCACAATTGGGGAATATGGATTTACAAAGGGGACCTATTGTCAACTCAACTCTACTGGGGATGATAGATTACTTGGGGAGAAGCTTATCAACCATGCTGGGGATAAATGACAAACTATTGGAGAGGAAAATAGTTACCAAACCAACTGCTTGGGAAAGACCAACAATGCTTAACACTTCAAGACTTACCTGTTCTCATATTGATGTTGACATTCCTTACTGAAATCGCTTATTCTTAAAGTGATTGTTTTTTATTATTTTAATAAAAATAGTTATTATTCATTAATTTATTTCGAAATTATCATCATAAAAATTCGATTTTATTTAGCAGAAGTAAGTAAGAATATAAATAATTGGATAAAAGCTCAACTTTATTTAATAGAATGGTAGTCCTTGAATGACGAGACTCCATGGATTTGTACAAAGTTTGAAAATGGTAATTCACATGGAAAAGGGCTACATTGAATACAATGATCACTACTCCCCCTACCAACTTCAAAATCCACCGTGCTTATCTTTGGTTGAGAGTGACGAATCCGAACCAAATGACTTACTCAAAACCGGCTGGGTGCAATTACTTGCCATAATCCCTAATTTTTGCCTAGATTTCCCCAAGGTACGGTACTCAATCTACCGAGATAAATTTTTTGTTTTATGTCTCTAACTTTTGCATGGATCGCCCTTCGGGTTTTCAATCCACCGAGACGCTCATTTTTGCATAAGACTCTTTTGGGTATTCAACTTAGCGAGCTATTATTTTCTTTTTAGGAGAAGTTTTTCTTGACTGCATCAACATTCACAAGACAAGTGAATTCTTCACCATCCATAGTTGTAAGAATCAAAGCACCGCCCGAAAAGGCTCTCTTGACAACATTTGAGCCTTCATAATTAGGAGTCCATTTTCCCTTAGCATCAGGTTTGAAAGATAAAATCTTCTTGAGCATGAGGCCACCTTCTCTAAACACACGCGGCTTGACCTTCTTATCAAATGCTTTCTTCATTCTTTGCTGATACAACTGACCATGGCACATGGCAATCAATCTTTTCTCTTCAATCAAATTCAACTGATCACATCTGGTCTGACACCATCCAACTTCTATCAACTTTGTTTCCATCAAGACACCCAATGATGAGATCTCAACCTCCACAGGGAGCACAACTTCCATACCATAAACGAGAGAGAAAGGGGTTTCCCCCGTTGAAGTATGGATGGATGTACGGTACTCATGCAAAGCAAATGGGAGCATCCCACTCCAATCTTTGTATGTTACCACCATCTTTTGAATGATCTTCTTAATGTTCTTATTTGCAGCTTCAACAACCCCTTTCATCTTGGGTCTGTAGGGAGAAGAATTATGATATGTAATCTTGAAGTCTTTACAAAGAGCTTCCACCATATTATTGTTCAAGTTTGATCCATTATCAGTAATGATCTTACTTGAAACACCATAACGACATATAATCTGATTCTTGATAAATTGGACCACCACCTGCTTGGTCACATTTGCATAAGATGCCGCTTCAACCCACTTTGTGAAGTGATCAATAGCCACCAGAACGAAATGATGTATGTTCGAAGCTTTGGGCTCAATCATACCAATCATATCAATCCCCCACATGGAGAAGGGCCATGTAGAGGAAATGACATTCAACAGTGTTGGACGAACATGAATCTTATCTGCATAAATTTGACACTTGTGGAATTTATTCACAAACTTGCAATAGTCAGATTCCATTGTCAGCCAATAGTAACCTGCTCTCAACATCTTCTTTGCCATAGCATGTCCATTGGAATGAGTACTAAAGGAACCTTCATGAACTTTAGTCATCAACAGGTCTGCTTCGTGTCTATCCACACATCTGAGCAGAACCATATCAAAGTTTCTCTTATAAAGAACATCACCATTTAGGTAGAAGTTTCCAGGTAATCTTCTCAAAGTCTTCTTATCTTTCAAAGATGCCCCAGGCGGGTAAATCTGACTTTGGAGGAAGCATTTGATATCGAAATACCAAGGCTTTTCATCTTTGACTTCTTCAACAACAAACACATGAGCTGGCCTATCAAGATGCGTCACAGTCAAATTGGGAACTTCATTCCAAAATTTCACCATAATCATTGAAGCCAATGTTGCAAGAGTATCTGCCATCCGGTTTTCATCTCGAGGGATATGATGAAAATCAACCTTTGCAAAGAAAGTTGATATCCTTCTAGCATAGTCTCTATACGGTATTAAATTGGGTTGATTCGTCTCCCATTCACCCTTGATTTGATTCACAACCAAAGCTGAATCTCCATAGACGTCAAGATATTTAATTCTGAGATTAATGGCCTCTTCAAGCCCCATAATTCAAGCTTCATACTCACCCATATTGTTTGTACATTTAAAGGTGAATCTAGCTATAAACCGAAAATGAGTACCATGAGGAGTAATAATCACTTCCCAATGCCATTACCATAGGAATTAACAGCTCCGTCAAACATCATGCCCCAACAGGAACCAGGTTCTGGCGCTTCTTCAAGCAATGGTTCATCACAATCTTTCATCTTCAAATACAAAATTTCTTCATCAAGAAAATCATATTGCAATGACTGATAATCTTCAATAGGTTGGTGAGCCAAATGGTCAGCCAAGACACTACCTTTAATAGCTTTTTAAGATCGGTATTCAATATCATACTCTGATAACAACATCTGCCAACAGGAAATTCTCTCAGTTAAAGCAGGCTTCTCAAAAATGTACTTGAGTGGATCCATTTTGGATATCAACCAAGTAGTATGATTCAACATATACTGGCATAGATGCTTAATATCCCAAGCCAATGTGTAACATGTCTTCTCAAGCATAGAATACCGAGTCTCACAGTCTGTGAACTTCTTACTAAGGTAGTAAATTGCATATTCTTTATTTCTAGATTCATCTTGGTGACCAAGAACACAACCCATACTCTCATCAAGCACAATCAAATACATGGTCAATGGTTTTCCTTCAACAAGCAAAGACAGAATCAGAGCCTCTTACAGATACTCCTTCATACTATCAAAACCTTTTTGGTAATCTTCGGTCCAATCACAAGACTGATCTTTCCGAAGAAGTTTGAATATAGGCGCACATGTGGCATTCATATGCGATATAAATCTTGAGATATAGTTCAAGCGGCCTAGAAAACCTATGACTTGCTTCTCAGTTTTTGGTGCAGGCATCTCTTATATTGCTTTGACCTTGGCAGGATCAACTTCAATACCCTTCTCACTGATAATAAAGCCCCAATAACTTACCAGAACGAACACCAGAAGTACACTTATTGGGATTCAAGAGGAGTTTATATTTCCTTAAACGCTGGAATAACTTCAACAAATGGTCAAAATGTTCTTCTTCATCACTTGATTTAGCAATCATATCATCAACATAAACTTTAATCTCTTTATGCATCATATCATGAAAAAGAGTGGTCATGACTCTCTGGCACGTTGCACCAGCATTCTTTAAACCGAAAGGCATCACTCTATAACAGAATGTTCCCTAAGGTATAATGAATATGATCTTCTCCATATCTTCAGGTGCCATTTATTTGATTATAACCGGAAAATCCATCCATAAACGAAAAGACTTTGAATTTAGTTGTATTGTCTACCAACATATCAATGTGTGGTAGAGGGAAATTATCTTTCGGACTGACTGTATTCAAATCTCTATAATTAACACACATGCAAACTTTTCCATCTTTCTTTGGAACAGGCACAATGTTGGCCACCCACTGCGGATACTCGGAGATTACAAGAAAACCAACGTCAATCTGCTTTTGCACTTCCTCTTTGATCTTTACTGCTATTTCAAGATGAGTTCTTCTTAACTTCTGCTTGACCGGTGGGCATTATAGCTTCAACGGTAATCTATGCTCTACAATTTCAGAATCCAACCAGGCATGTCTTGATAGGACCAAGAAAACACATCAGAATACTCTCGAAGAAGATCAATCAACCCCTTCTTAGCTTCTGGACACAGTTGAGACCCAATCTTGACTTCCTTCACATCATCTTCGGAACCCAAGTTGACTAGTTCAATCTGCTCTTCGAACGACTGAGTGGTTTTTTTCCCCGTGCTTAAGTAAACGGGATAACTCATCAGATATTTCTTCATCATAATTCTCTTCTTCAACTTCAAACACAGGGAAATCAAAGTTTAGAGAGGGAGTAATATCATTATATTCAATGAGTTTGAGAATCAACCTGCATAATGATTTTATATTTTGATTTTAGAGAAGTGGAGTGCAGACAAATATTATGCAGATGGAAAGATTATTTATTTATTTATGTTTTTTGTGATTACCATTTTCAGAAAAAGCAAAAAGTAAAATAAAACATCATAGATGTGGATGAATAATATTGTATTTTATTGATGATAATAATAAAAATGCCCAACAATGTTCACTTCTCCCTTAGGCATAGGAGAAGGATTTTTCTTAATATAATGAAAACAAATTACTTAGAACGGTGAATAACAACAAGAACATCAACAACAACCCAGTTGTTGCAAGTCTGACCATGCATAACAAAGTTGGCGTAAGCTTCGTCTTCATCACCACTATCTTCAATAATGGTAGCTGAGTGTTGATTATTCCCATGGTGTAGCACCTCAAATTTGCACCTATCATTATACATACCATTTCATATTAGGTCATAGCATATCATGATACATTGCATAGCATTGCATTGTCCCCAGTTGCCTCAAGAGCAAGCAAGTCAGAAATTAGGTCAAACTGATCAGGAGATCAGTCAACCAATCAAGCAAGGGTGTTTCTCAAGGAATCAAAGCCCTAGGGTTTGTCCAACAAGTTCACATGACTTGGAGGTCTATTTGAAGTGTTCAAGTCAAGGGTGGAAGGCTCAGAGGTCAGCAGTCAATGTACAGACAATCAAAAACCCTAAACAGTCAACAATCAGTCAAAGCAGTGGATGGTGGCCATTCTTGTGGAATTTGGGCACCATGGTCAATAATCAAGAGTTCATATGTCTTGGGATATCATTTGAAGTCAAGGTCTCAAGGATTTAGGGTTTGGAATTCATCAGAAGTGCACAGTCAGTCCAAAACCCTAGAAAAGTCAAAGTTGGTCAACTGTGGTTGATTCTTTGGTTCTGATGGATGGAAATGGTTTGAAGGAGCTTATTCATGTCCTAATAGGTCTTATATGTCATGGCAATCAATATCATGGAAGAAAATCAAGTCAATCAGAAACTTTCCCAAAATAGAAAGTGGACCTGTAATTTCAACTGCCAAAAATGGAAACTTCTTGATCCTCAACTTACATCATGATACAAGCTCCAAATGAATTTTTGCCCAACATGAAAGTTGAAGATCTTGTTCTCCCATTTTCAAAAAGTCCAAGAACTCTCAAATCCCATGTACGGTTGTCAAGATATGATCAAATCATTTTCACCAATTTTTGAACTTCAACAAGCCATATCTCTCAAACCATAAGGCCAAATTTGGTGGGGTTTTTTCCCACAAACCACATTTTTCATCCTCTTTCCAAAAATATAAATTTCATGACCTAAAACCTTACCATTCAAAATGGCATTTTTGGACCTTTTTCATTTAAAATCAAAGTTTGACTCAAGTTTGACTTTTTGAGTTTTTGACTTTTTCTTAATTTGGACAATTGGGGAATGTGTTAAACCATATTTGTGACTTGTTCCAAGCCTTAAACCATGATCATTTCATCATTACACCACCATTTTGGATCAAAAGGCAAAGTTGGCAAATTGTACAATTGGTCATTAAGTAAAAGCAAGGTACAACAATTCTGCAGCAGACCAAAAGCAGCAATTGGCATGGTCATGTGCAGCCTGTCTTGAGGCCCAGAAACGTGCAAGATACACCCTCCAATTCCACATTCTTCCACTTAGCAAAAATGCAAATGAGTGCATTAACACTAAACCAGCTTAACACATCATTAGCAGACCTTAAACAGATGATATAAAACCTTGTTTCTGCACAAATCCAACCCTAGTTTTTGACAGCCACCAAACAGAAAAACACATATTCTCTTTCTTGCATTTTTGCATTTGAACAATTTCTGCAAAAACCTTGAAGAAACTCGAGCAAGCCTTGCATCCTTCATCATCCAGCCCATCTTGTGAAGCTTTTTGAACCACCATTTATCAACTGGAACCTTCCCTTTATGTCCTGTTCTTCAAAGCACACAACAATGGCAGTTGGAGCTGCGAGGTTTTCCAAGCATTCTTGAACCTACCTTCTTCAAGTATTCAACATTGCAAAGCACAAGGGTCATCTGTTCGAGCATAGCAACCTCAGAATACCACTGCTTCCTCCATTTCTTCACAACCAAGTAAAAATCTCGATCTCTTCATCCTCTATGCCATGATACGCTTTAGATAGATTACATGATGCTGATTCTAATGAATGTTAATTTGCTTGAAATGATTGGTTATGCTGAGAGAAACATGGTTTTCATTTTTCATGCTTGAAGTTATGTTCCTTCGATTTGCTCATTTGTGGTGGATTCATTGAAAACCATTGCTATTTTCTTGCTGCCTGGGGTTTGATGAAGCTGTTAGTGTGTTTAGTTTGCATTTCTGGGCATTTCGAATTTCAAGTTGCATAATGATGATGAATGTATGCTGTTCATGTTTAAATCTACTCTGCCCAGAAATCCATTTGACTCATGTTCAGTTTGTTTGTATTATGTTGCTACATGAGTATTAAGGCCATGACATTGTGGGTTTGTGCTTGAAACTTGTTTGATGTTGATGAACCATAAACATGAAATTGATGCTGCTAATGCCCTGCTGTTATGCTTGAATCATAATTCTGTCCAGAAAAATTCCTCATGCTTATGCTGTCTTGCTGTTAGCTAGGGTGCATGATGATAAATGCTCATGGCCATGTTTTATTGTGGATGTTGTTGTTCATGATTTGGTGATTGATGTTTGAATGATGATGGTAAATGTTGCTGTTGTTTAAACTTGCTATGCCCAGAATTTGCTCGATCTGTTTGTTTATTTGGTTGTTACTAGGATGCAGTATGAATATCTTTGTTTAGTTCCCATGCTGTGTGAATAGGTCTACTGGAAATTTGTTTGTGATTGATGATTTAAATGATGAAGAATGATGAATGAATCCTGCTGTTGTTTAAACCTTCTCTGCCCAGAAATCCCAGCTTCATACATGTGTGTGTGTTGGTTATTTTTGCTACATGATATCACCAAAGCCATTGCCCTGATGTTGATGCACTCTATTCGAAATTGTTCTTTTGTTAATGCTGATGTTTGAATCATGAGAATTTTCTTCCATGCTGTTTATGTGCTGTTGTGTGATTTGCTTGTTTCGATTGTTATTTGATGATTATGAGCATGTGGATGATGAGTACTGCTGTTTTGAAACCCTTATACTGTTTCCAGAAATTCAGCTCATATGCTTTGGTTGCTGCTTGAACATTAATGCCATGCTGTTACCATACTATTGAAATATCGATTGATGATGAAACATGATGATGATGTTTGTATGCTGTTGTTTCTAAAACCACTTGTCCTGTCCAGAATTTTGCCTGAATGTTGTATTGGTGTGTTGCTGTTTAGATGTTCATGAGTATGGTTGCATCATTGCCATGATTGTTTGTATGCTATGTTGAGATTTTCAATTGCTTTGATTTTGCTTGAAAATGCTGAAAACCATGGCTGTATAAACCCTAAGGGTTTTGAAAACTCAGAAACTTGTTCATTGGCGCATTGCACTGTTCCATTGGCTGAGGGCCAATAGGAACATTTCATTTCCTTGCCCAAAACGCTGCAGTTTTGATTAATGAGCTCAGAATTACAACTCTGCCATTCGGTTGACCTTGTTTGACCATATGCCATGCTATGTGTTTCATACTTTGTTCAATTATTCATCCAACTTCAACAATTCATTTTTAATTCATTTTAACTCCAAAAATTGTGGGATTTTTTGCATTAAACTCATGAAAATGTCTAGTATTTGATTGTGATTTTTAATTAATTTTCCATTGGCTGGATTTTAATTGATAATTATTTTCTTGACATGTATGTATAAATGATACATTGAGCCATTCCTTTTGTGAAATTGTCATGATGCATCCAATGAGCCTGAAATTTTTTGTGGTGAAACTAGACACATTGACCTTCATTTCCATATAAAGTTTGTGCATTTATCATTTGTGGATTGAGAGTTATGATTTTCTGAAGTTATGTGTTACATTTGGTGCTATACCATGATCATGCATTTTCCCAATTTTTGTTCACATGCTTCCTTACATCCAATTGACCCCAAATTTTGTGTGAATCATCTCTCACATGTCTAGTTTGTGTATGAATTTTCTTGGAATTAATCTTGCTGTTTTCCATTTGATTGAGAATTTTCTTCCATGCTTTGTCATTTGTTGACTTTTTGTGCTACATGTTGCCAAATCTTTTTGTGAAATTCTCAAATCTTATTGTATGATCATGAAATTTCATATGTGATAACTAGACATCTCAAGCTTTGCATTGGTGTTAATCTCATTCATTTCTCATCTGTTTTCAATTTGATATGATTTTTTGAAGTTGACCCATGCTTGTTGATTTTCTTTGTGCATGCTTGAACTTGGTTTGACTTCATGATTTTATTTGACTGCCTTCCTCTCATCCAAATGCCATGAAATTTTACATGTCTACCATGTTAGATGTTAGGATTGAGTGTGATTTATTTCATAATTTTTGAGATTGTTTGGGTTGACTTTTGATGCAAGTCATTCTGTTGACTTTTGTGTGCTTTCCTTTGCCTTACTTTGACTTCAAATGTCCATGAAATGATAATAATGCATGATTTGGATGTGGAACCAATTGTGTTTGCTTCTCAAATGTTTGCCTTTGGTTTTGGTTGACTTTTCCTTGCTGCCTTGACTTTTTCTTTCATCTTTGACCCTAGGCTAGTCCTAGTGGTCTTCTAAGCTTATGTTGAGTTCATCTGTTTCAGGTTAAGCACCAATGCCTTGAGGATCACTCAAATGTGTTTTAGTGTGATTGTTTCATGTGCTAACACTTGTTTTGTAGGTGACTCATATTGCTCGAGTCTTTGTGCCTTGCACAATTGATCCTTCTGTAGTTGACTGTTTATCCATTCCTTTGGTTTTAACTGTGGAACTGTGAACTGATCTGTTTGACTTTTGCAGGTACTTTAGTTGCTTAAGTTCTCTGAACTTGATTTGCTTTGCTTTTTAGCAACTTGCTTGAGGTATAATCTCTTTTACTACATGTAGTCTGGAGACCCGGTCTGTTATTTGACCGGGCAAACTATCTGAAGTCCTCCTTAAGAGGCAATGCCTGTGTTTGTTTAAAATTGTCCCAAGCAGAAAAAGTCCTCATTTGAGGCAATTGGTGGAAGGTAGGGATAAGTAGCCTATCCCCCACTACTCTTGTCGTGTCATCCCTCTGCTCACACTGCTGTGTGTTGATGCATTGGGATACAAACCCAAGATCTTGTACAAAGTGTACAGTGTCAGAGTCTTCGAGTATAGAAGGGTTCCCACTTTCTGGACCCATGCTCATTTGTCTATTAGCTCTCCCTGGCCAGGGATAAGAGCTGTGAGGTCTCATCCTCACTTCATCCTTTCATCTGCTTCACCTTAGCCCCTCAATGGCAAGGTTAAGAGCAACACTTACCCTATTCCAGTTGGCCCTAGTGCCTAACCTTTGATGTTTGAGCCCCCTTTGTTGGTGTGTTTATTTCATGCTGTATGTGTTTGTGTTTGCTTTGTTTGCCTCTCTAGGTTTAGTTTAGGCTTGCCCTTGTGCAAGATAGGTTGTGCTTGACTTGCTCTTGTGCAAAGTCAAGTCTGTGTGGCTTAACCCTTGTGTGAGCCATGTTTAGCTGTTTGGCCGAACTACGGCAACTCTGATTCTCATGTTCAGGTGAGATACGTAGGCACGAGACGCGATGTCTTGCCGAGTTTGACTAACCACTAACACTAACTCTTTTCTCTCACCCCTGTGTGATTGAGATCTTTCTCTTCTCTCGCCCTCGTTGCGATCGAGATCTTCCCTTTCTCTTGCCCTAGTTGCAATCGAGACCCTTGCTTCCTGTGCAAGCCTTGTCTAGGATAGGTTGGCCCTTGTGCCATTTAGCTAGAAACCTTAACTTAGGGTTGACTTTGCATGACAACATCTAGGCTCGAGTCGTAGTCTCCCTAGTGTTGTGTCTCCCTCTGTTATCTGGTTAGGCTAGAACCTTTGTCCCTGCGTAGGGGAACTACATCGCCCTGATCTTCACACCAGATGAAGTATGTAGGCAGGAGATTGAGTTGATCTCTCCGGGCGCCTTTTCTTTTCTTTTGTGTTTGTTTGACAGTTATAGGCTCGAGTCCCCGACTCCCTATTAACTTGTTGTGTTGTTGTGTGCTTGGAAGTCGATGTAAGTCCATCGAGTGGCATTTGGGTTCCAGTGTGCGTGTGTTTGGCTCGGATGCTGACATAAGTCCAGTGATTGGCAGTCGGGCTCCACGTTTGCCTTTGTCTTGTTTTTGTTTGTGTGCGTGTCAGCCGAGCTACGAATGCTCTGATTCTTCTCTCGTCCGAGAAGATACGTATGCATAGGATACGATATCCTAGCGAGCATGTGCCGTCTCCCCGGTCCGAACTACTTCGACTCTGATGCCTATGCCTGATAGACTAAGTAGGCCCAGGATACGATGTCCTGCCGAGTCAGTTTCAGTCAGTTTCTTGTGTCTCCTTCAGCCAGTGTGTGTGAGTTTGAGCAGTGTTTAGCAACCATATTCCTTCCTTTTGTGCGTGGATCCCGTAGAGTACTACGGATGCGTAGGGTGCCTAACACCTTCCCTTCGCATAACCGACTCCCGAACCCATCCTCTTTGGTCGCGAGACCATGCTCTTTCCTAGGTTTACTTCGAGCGTTTCCTTTCCCTCCTTTGGGATAAATAACGCACGGTGGCGGCTCTGTTGTTTCTTTCTTTTCCCGCCGGTTTTTCGCGCGATGCGACAGCTGGCGACTCTGCTGGGGAGCATAGAGAAGTTGACCTGTGCTGGTCCATCTTCCCCGAGCGAGTCTCTCCTAGCGCTCTCTAGGATTAGGGTTTTGGTTGCTTTCTGCTTGTTGTATTTTATTGCATTCATTGTATATATGTACATTTATTGTTTGCATTGATTGTGTGCATTGATGTTTACATTCATATTCATCATTTGCTGTTGCCTGGCTGGTTGTCTGTTTTCCTTTGTGAGATGAGTTCTATACCCGAACTCGAGTGCACTCTAGGACAGGAGAATGGCATAGTCTTGTTGACTGGTGTGGAGTATTCCTTAGCCAGTTGACTTGCGAGTCCATTCACTTGGTGGAGGTCATGTTGAACTAATAATGTCACACAAGTTATTTGTGGTTAGGCATTATTCTTTCAATCATGTGCCGCAGAAGCCAAGGACCTTAGTTTACCAAACCCATCATGGCCTATTTTTAGGACCGTAGTGCGGAGGTCGTTCAGATG
Organism: Lathyrus oleraceus; assembly: GCF_024323335.1. NCBI lineage: Eukaryota > Viridiplantae > Streptophyta > Magnoliopsida > Fabales > Fabaceae > Lathyrus > Lathyrus oleraceus. The sequence goes on from NC_066579.1 coordinate 355,872,051, forward strand.
TCAGTTCTGATGCGATTGTCACGCGATACTACACTCATAAGAGTTTCTCTTGAGAATATTCTTGGAATACGAGTATTCGTTCCTCCGATAATATTCGAAAGATGGAACGATGATTATGGGAACCTCTGGTAGAACATGTCTGGCAGGTTTAAACCCTAGTACACTCCCTTTGGGTGGTTCTTAACCAAGACTCCATGCTCGTGACTCTCAACAAACCCATGTTTCGTGGTTGAGTCGTTCAAACATTGTTAATATCAATGGATCCCGGATCAGGTGTAAAACCTAAGTCCACCAAAGCGGCTGGTTGATATTAAGAATGTCTGAACCGGTTCGTGTACCGTTAATATCAATGGAACTTGGGTGTCGATAAGGTGAAAACCTAAATCCACCAAAATGGATGATTGATATTAGGGATACAATGAGCTTTCCCACGACCTTTGTTTGGCGTGCTTTGCTTGATCCTTGAGTGTGATTGTTGCATTCATACATTCACGCATTCATCCACATCCATGTCATCAGAAAAAGAAAAATTTCAAGGAACTCAAAGGAGTTTATTTGCAAAAATTTTCAAAACATGAAAAACCGGGAAAATTTTTTCACCTGATATATTTGATAAGATATTCTCATGTATGATCAAAATGCTAAATATTTCAAAGTTTGCAAATAAAACCCTCGAGTTCCTTTGAAATAAAAACAAGCATATGCATAAACACTTCATGCATCATTTGCATCAGCAGGTGTTCTGTTCCGGTCTCCCGTCCTGTGGTCTGACCCTGCGATCTTCATTTATTTTGAAGACGCACTTTGCCGGTATTATACCAGAGCCATCTCTGCCAGATTGATGGATCATCCTGAGCAAGAGAATTGTGAACTCAGAGAGATATTTTGCCAGACTTAGTGTTGTTGATGGATTTATTCCTGGTTAACCGATCTCGGGCTGGCATTGACTACTGTTCTGGGGCATGCAATGAGCAAGGTCTGTTCAAGAGTGGAGGATTCATCCATGACGATCAACTTGAAGAAGAGGATGCTGCTATCTTGGAAGAGGACGCAGAGGACTTGAACAATTTCATCATTCCTGGTGGTGTCTGCCACAATTGGGTCACTGTGGGCGTTCCTACAGTTGTTCATAAGTCAGAGTAACAATCACTTTGTTTAAAAACCCCTTCTCCCATGCCAAAAGGAGAAGTGATGACATTGTTGGCAACATTTTGTGCAATGATATTTTCATTCAAATAAATTCATGTTAAACATTTGTTTTTCCATTTGTTTTCCCTTTTCGCTTTTTGCATGAAATTGGTGATCACAAAAAAACCCTAAAAACAAGAATAAAAGCAATCTTTTCATCTGCATAACGATTGTCTTGTTTGATTTTCAAAAAGCTTTTCATATCAAAATCATTATGCAGGTTGTTTCTCAAACCCATTGAACATAATGATCGGACGTCATCTCCCAATTTTGAATTCCCTGTATTCGAAGCGGAAGAAGATGATGTTGAAGGGATTCCTGACGGTATTTCCCGACTTCTTGAGCAAGAGAAGAAGATCACTCAGCTGCATCTCGAGAATCAGCAGAACAGCCAACTGGGGCATTATCAAAAAGAAGAAAAAAAAAGAAAAAAAAAGAAAAAAAGAGGAGGGTGCAAAATCAAAAGCAAAATCAAAATCAAAATCAAAAGAAATCAAAAGCAAAATCAAAAGCAAAATCAAAAGAAAAAAACAAAAGAAAGATAGCACCCTCAAAGTCCCAAGTTGACTGATGCTGAATTCGATCGAAAAGAAGAGATCAACTGCCATGTGTCATGGTCAGTCATATCAGCAGAGAGTAAAAAAGCATTCAACAAGAAGGTCAAGCCTCGTGTGTTCCGAGGGACCTTGTGCTCAAGAAAGTCTTGCCTTTCATGCCCAAGTCCAGGGGCAAGTGGACTCCAAGCTATGAACGTCCAGCCTCTTCGGGCAATGTTTTGACATTTACAACAATGGATGAATGAGTTCACTCGTCCTGGGGAACTCCGATGCAGTCAAGAAATACTTCGCCTAAAACAAAAAAAATCAAAAGCTCGCTAAGTCGAACACCCCAAAGGGCGACTTAAGCAAAAAGGAGCGTCTCGGTGGGTTGAAAACCCGAAAGGGCGATCCAGGCAAAAGTTAGAGACATTGAAAAAAAGAATTTGCATCCCGCTAGATTGAACACCTCACACTGGGGCAATCTAGGCAAAAATTAGGGATTTGGCAAGTAACTGCATCTTGACAAGACTGTGCTCTATATCTGTCATCCGTCAGGGATTCTCGATTCGTCGTCGACTGAAGCTTTGAATACATCGAAAATTCAGAATGGTAGAGGAAAGGTTATTATGTTCAATGTAGCCCTCTCCAATATATATCACCGATTTCAAACTTGTACAGATCTATGGAGTCTCGCCCTTTGCAGACTACCATCCCATCACATTAATTTGAGCTTTTATCCAATTATTTGCACTCCTTTTTGTTTCAACTCAACAGATGTTTTGCATGTTTTAATTGATAAAGTATCATTGTTTTCAAAATAAACAAATTTTTCAAGAAAATTGTTCTTAAACAAAGTGAACATTCACGATGATGGAAGAATACTTAGGAGACCCACAATGCTCTCCCGAGGGTGGTATGATTACCAACAGGTAAGACATTTGTTCGTATCTCGAGCATGACTGTATCTTTATCTTGCAGAACCTCGTATGGTCTCTCCTCAGTGAATCTGCCCGATGCAGTGTTGTTTGAAGTTGTTTATCTTCATGTTCCCGGCAGTATAACATTCTTCCTCCAAGTCCCTGTTAGCTCTATTGTGGGGCATCCCCAGTAGAGTGCTGTTTGAGCCCTATCGTGGGGCATCCCCAGCAAGTTTGCTGTTTCGGACATTATTGTGGGGCAGCTCCCCTAGCAGAGTGTTTACTGAAGACTTTAACTTTCGCCTTTCCAGCAGGCCAGTCTTCCTCTCCACCAGCATGTTTGTTTTTCTTTGAAGATTCAGTATTTGGTAGATCAACATCCCAGTACTATGTCATGCCCTCAGATGGATCCCCTAGCGGAGTTGTTGGCATGATGAGCTTTATCAATACCTTTGTGTTTCTCATCAGAGATCTGGTGGCTTAGGGTGGTTGACCCCCGGACCTGCGTGTTGAACATGTCTGTTTGTCAACATTCATCATACATTTTAGGTAGAATGCATACATGCATAATCATAGCATTTGGATACTCATGTTGCAGCTGTTGCCGTATATCCGTTGATAGTTGCCTCCTGCTGTTTGGTAATACAGATCTCTCCAGTAGATTTTCCTTAAACAAATATGGGTGTGTCCGATCTCTCCATGTAGAGTCTACCCCTTAAGCAGAAAGTGTCTACCATTTCCTGCCATTTCCCCACTGAGATACATCCTCGTGGATGACGGTTGCTTCCGTTCCCTCCCTACACGGGATGGGTTTTTCCCTATTGAGTTCTTTCCTCATTAGGATGAGTCTTGTTTCAGTCTGCCTTTTTGGATCAATCCTGAATTGGCCTCCTATTGGCTGTCTCTTGTGCTTCCCTGGGGCATAAATGAATAGTCGCTCACTATCCGGCACTCATTCATCTTATCCTCAGCGGAATTTGTGGGCCTCTACCTACAAACCGGTAGTTGTAAGTCCTATCTTTGTGGTTTTCTACCCACAAGCTGGTAGTTGTAAAATCCCACATTCCTCCCCTTGTTGAAGTTAACCCTTTGTGCTCATCCCGATGATGACTGGTTACTTTTCCGTGGGCTTCTACCTACAAACCGGTAGATGTAATCCCCTCTTTGTGGTATTGATACTCTTTTCCCCTTTGGATACTTGCCTTGATCAAGCAGTATTGTCCCCATTGGGTCTTCACCTTCTTCGCGGATATTTGCTCCGAGTTAGCAACTTTATCCTCTTTTGATTGGTCATCTTTTGCATACCTAGTCCTGGTACCCTGATGCCTTTGTTTTCGGTCGATTATTCATCTAACAACCTACAACCCGGTTATGGATAATCTTCCATGCGAGGTTATTATCTACGTTTTGACGGCTATAGATAATATATCTCATGCACTCTTTGGTCAATCTTTTGATTGTTATCACCAGCAGAGTAAGATTCGTATTCCCCGTGGAATCGAATGTTCATCCTTTAACAAGTTTGCCTTCGCTCTCTTCAGGATGTTTTCAGTCGATTATTCATCTAACAACCTACAACCCGGTTATGGATAATCTTCCATGCGAGGTTATTATCTACGTTTTGACGGCTATAGATAATATATCTCATGCACTCTTTGGTCAATCTTTTGATTGTTATCACCAGCAGAGTAAGATTCGTATTCCCCGTGGAATCGAATGTTCATCCTTTAACAAGTTTGCCTTCGCTCTCTTCAGGATGTTTTCGGTCGATTATTCATTTAACAACCTACAACCCGGTTATGGATAATCTTCCATGCGAGGTTATTATCTACGTTCTGACGGCTATAGATAATATATCTCATGCACTCTTTGGTCAATCTTTTGATTGTTATCACCAGCAGAGTAAGATTCGTATTCCCCGTGGAATCGAATGTTCATCCTTTAACAAGTTTGCCTTCGCTCTCTTCAGGATGTTTTCGGTCGATTATTCATTTAACAACCTACAACCCGGTTATGGATAATCTTCCATGCGAGGTTATTATCTACGTTCTGACGGCTATAGATAATATATCTCATGCACTCTTTGGTCAATCTTTTGATTGTTATCACCAGCAGAGTAAGATTCGTATTCCCCGTGGAATCGAATGTTCATCCTTTAACAAGTTTGCCTTCGCTCTCTTCAGGATGTTTTCGGTCGTTTATTCATCTAACAACCTGCAACCCGGTTATGGATAATCTTCCATGCGAGGTTATTATCTACGTTCTGACGGCTATAGATAATATGTCTCATGCGCTCTTGGGTCGAAGTCGTCCTCCCCAGTCGAGTAAGATTCGTATCTCTTGTGAAATCGAATGTCCATCCTTTAACAAGACTGCTTTTCTAGCCCTCTTCAGGATGTTGAGTGCTTTGGAACACCAACCAATTCACGCTTTGGCACTCAAGCCAATCTTCCGGTATTCAGACCGAAGAAGTTTCCGACGATCAGGTCGATGTACTTACGGCGCTCAAGCCATGGTTATCCCTGTGTTACCATTTATTTTGGTATCCAGGTCGACGTTTCTGTTTCGGTATTCAGGCCGATTTCTTTTCCGTTCCAGACGGATTGTTCTTTCAAGACTGTTTCTTTGCCGATCCTGACAGGCATTCTTGTATTATATCCAGTCGGTGCAAATTTCTACGGTTCTTTTGTATTCAATCCCTGTTTACCCTGAAAGTCTGACAGCCACTACTATCATCCGTTCGGGTTCCCAGATGATTGAATAGGGGCAGCTGTAGCACCTCAAATTTGCACCTATCATTATACATACCATTTCATATTAGGTCATAGCATATCATGATACATTGCATAGCATTGCATTGTCCCCAGTTGCCTCAAGAGCAAGCAAGTCAGAAATTAGGTCAAACTGATCAGGAGATCAGTCAACCAATCAAGCAAGGGTGTTTCTCAAGGAATCAAAGCCCTAGGGTTTGTCCAACAAGTTCACATGACTTGGAGGTCTATTTGAAGTGTTCAAGTCAAGGGTGGAAGGCTCAGAGGTCAGCAGTCAATGTACAGACAATCAAAAACCCTAAACAGTCAACAATCAGTCAAAGCAGTGGATGGTGGCCATTCTTGTGGAATTTGGGCACCATGGTCAATAATCAAGAGTTCATATGTCTTGGGATATCATTTGAAGTCAAGGTCTCAAGGATTTAGGGTTTGGAATTCATCAGAAGTGCACAGTCAGTCCAAAACCCTAGAAAAGTCAAAGTTGGTCAACTGTGGTTGATTCTTTGGTTCTGATGGATGGAAATGGTTTGAAGGAGCTTATTCATGTCCTAATAGGTCTTATATGTCATGGCAATCAATATCATGGAAGAAAATCAAGTCAATCAGAAACTTTCCCAAAATAGAAAGTGGACCTGTAATTTCAACTGCCAAAAATGGAAACTTCTTGATCCTCAACTTACATCATGATACAAGCTCCAAATGAATTTTTGCCCAACATGAAAGTTGAAGATCTTGTTCTCCCATTTTCAAAAAGTCCAAGAACTCTCAAATCCCATGTACGGTTGTCAAGATATGATCAAATCATTTTCACCAATTTTTGAACTTCAACAAGCCATATCTCTCAAACCATAAGGCCAAATTTGGTGGGGTTTTTTCCCACAAACCACATTTTTCATCCTCTTTCCAAAAATATAAATTTCATGACCTAAAACCTTACCATTCAAAATGGCATTTTTGGACCTTTTTCATTTAAAATCAAAGTTTGACTCAAGTTTGACTTTTTGAGTTTTTGACTTTTTCTTAATTTGGACAATTGGGGAATGTGTTAAACCATATTTGTGACTTGTTCCAAGCCTTAAACCATGATCATTTCATCATTACACCACCATTTTGGATCAAAAGGCAAAGTTGGCAAATTGTACAATTGGTCATTAAGTAAAAGCAAGGTACAACAATTCTGCAGCAGACCAAAAGCAGCAATTGGCATGGTCATGTGCAGCCTGTCTTGAGGCCCAGAAACGTGCAAGATACACCCTCCAATTCCACATTCTTCCACTTAGCAAAAATGCAAATGAGTGCATTAACACTAAACCAGCTTAACACATCATTAGCAGACCTTAAACAGATGATATAAAACCTTGTTTCTGCACAAATCCAACCCTAGTTTTTGACAGCCACCAAACAGAAAAACACATATTCTCTTTCTTGCATTTTTGCATTTGAACAATTTCTGCAAAAACCTTGAAGAAACTCGAGCAAGCCTTGCATCCTTCATCATCCAGCCCATCTTGTGAAGCTTTTTGAACCACCATTTATCAACTGGAACCTTCCCTTTATGTCCTGTTCTTCAAAGCACACAACAATGGCAGTTGGAGCTGCGAGGTTTTCCAAGCATTCTTGAACCTACCTTCTTCAAGTATTCAACATTGCAAAGCACAAGGGTCATCTGTTCGAGCATAGCAACCTCAGAATACCACTGCTTCCTCCATTTCTTCACAACCAAGTAAAAATCTCGATCTCTTCATCCTCTATGCCATGATACGCTTTAGATAGATTACATGATGCTGATTCTAATGAATGTTAATTTGCTTGAAATGATTGGTTATGCTGAGAGAAACATGGTTTTCATTTTTCATGCTTGAAGTTATGTTCCTTCGATTTGCTCATTTGTGGTGGATTCATTGAAAACCATTGCTATTTTCTTGCTGCCTGGGGTTTGATGAAGCTGTTAGTGTGTTTAGTTTGCATTTCTGGGCATTTCGAATTTCAAGTTGCATAATGATGATGAATGTATGCTGTTCATGTTTAAATCTACTCTGCCCAGAAATCCATTTGACTCATGTTCAGTTTGTTTGTATTATGTTGCTACATGAGTATTAAGGCCATGACATTGTGGGTTTGTGCTTGAAACTTGTTTGATGTTGATGAACCATAAACATGAAATTGATGCTGCTAATGCCCTGCTGTTATGCTTGAATCATAATTCTGTCCAGAAAAATTCCTCATGCTTATGCTGTCTTGCTGTTAGCTAGGGTGCATGATGATAAATGCTCATGGCCATGTTTTATTGTGGATGTTGTTGTTCATGATTTGGTGATTGATGTTTGAATGATGATGGTAAATGTTGCTGTTGTTTAAACTTGCTATGCCCAGAATTTGCTCGATCTGTTTGTTTATTTGGTTGTTACTAGGATGCAGTATGAATATCTTTGTTTAGTTCCCATGCTGTGTGAATAGGTCTACTGGAAATTTGTTTGTGATTGATGATTTAAATGATGAAGAATGATGAATGAATCCTGCTGTTGTTTAAACCTTCTCTGCCCAGAAATCCCAGCTTCATACATGTGTGTGTGTTGGTTATTTTTGCTACATGATATCACCAAAGCCATTGCCCTGATGTTGATGCACTCTATTCGAAATTGTTCTTTTGTTAATGCTGATGTTTGAATCATGAGAATTTTCTTCCATGCTGTTTATGTGCTGTTGTGTGATTTGCTTGTTTCGATTGTTATTTGATGATTATGAGCATGTGGATGATGAGTACTGCTGTTTTGAAACCCTTATACTGTTTCCAGAAATTCAGCTCATATGCTTTGGTTGCTGCTTGAACATTAATGCCATGCTGTTACCATACTATTGAAATATCGATTGATGATGAAACATGATGATGATGTTTGTATGCTGTTGTTTCTAAAACCACTTGTCCTGTCCAGAATTTTGCCTGAATGTTGTATTGGTGTGTTGCTGTTTAGATGTTCATGAGTATGGTTGCATCATTGCCATGATTGTTTGTATGCTATGTTGAGATTTTCAATTGCTTTGATTTTGCTTGAAAATGCTGAAAACCATGGCTGTATAAACCCTAAGGGTTTTGAAAACTCAGAAACTTGTTCATTGGCGCATTGCACTGTTCCATTGGCTGAGGGCCAATAGGAACATTTCATTTCCTTGCCCAAAACGCTGCAGTTTTGATTAATGAGCTCAGAATTACAACTCTGCCATTCGGTTGACCTTGTTTGACCATATGCCATGCTATGTGTTTCATACTTTGTTCAATTATTCATCCAACTTCAACAATTCATTTTTAATTCATTTTAACTCCAAAAATTGTGGGATTTTTTGCATTAAACTCATGAAAATGTCTAGTATTTGATTGTGATTTTTAATTAATTTTCCATTGGCTGGATTTTAATTGATAATTATTTTCTTGACATGTATGTATAAATGATACATTGAGCCATTCCTTTTGTGAAATTGTCATGATGCATCCAATGAGCCTGAAATTTTTTGTGGTGAAACTAGACACATTGACCTTCATTTCCATATAAAGTTTGTGCATTTATCATTTGTGGATTGAGAGTTATGATTTTCTGAAGTTATGTGTTACATTTGGTGCTATACCATGATCATGCATTTTCCCAATTTTTGTTCACATGCTTCCTTACATCCAATTGACCCCAAATTTTGTGTGAATCATCTCTCACATGTCTAGTTTGTGTATGAATTTTCTTGGAATTAATCTTGCTGTTTTCCATTTGATTGAGAATTTTCTTCCATGCTTTGTCATTTGTTGACTTTTTGTGCTACATGTTGCCAAATCTTTTTGTGAAATTCTCAAATCTTATTGTATGATCATGAAATTTCATATGTGATAACTAGACATCTCAAGCTTTGCATTGGTGTTAATCTCATTCATTTCTCATCTGTTTTCAATTTGATATGATTTTTTGAAGTTGACCCATGCTTGTTGATTTTCTTTGTGCATGCTTGAACTTGGTTTGACTTCATGATTTTATTTGACTGCCTTCCTCTCATCCAAATGCCATGAAATTTTACATGTCTACCATGTTAGATGTTAGGATTCAGTGTGATTTATTTCATAATTTTTGAGATTGTTTGGGTTGACTTTTGATGCAAGTCATTCTGTTGACTTTTGTGTGCTTTCCTTTGCCTTACTTTGACTTCAAATGTCCATGAAATGATAATAATGCATGATTTGGATGTGGAACCAATTGTGTTTGCTTCTCAAATGTTTGCCTTTGGTTTTGGTTGACTTTTCCTTGCTGCCTTGACTTTTTCTTTCATCTTTGACCCTAGGCTAGTCCTAGTGGTCTTCTAAGCTTATGTTGAGTTCATCTGTTTCAGGTTAAGCACCAATGCCTTGAGGATCACTCAAATGTGTTTTAGTGTGATTGTTTCATGTGCTAACACTTGTTTTGTAGGTGACTCATATTGCTCGAGTCTTTGTGCCTTGCACAATTGATCCTTCTGTAGTTGACTGTTTATCCATTCCTTTGGTTTTAACTGTGGAACTGTGAACTGATCTGTTTGACTTTTGCAGGTACTTTAGTTGCTTAAGTTCTCTGAACTTGATTTGCTTTGCTTTTTAGCAACTTGCTTGAGGTATAATCTCTTTTACTACATGTAGTCTGGAGACCCGGTCTGTTATTTGACCGGGCAAACTATCTGAAGTCCTCCTTAAGAGGCAATGCCTGTGTTTGTTTAAAATTGTCCCAAGCAGAAAAAGTCCTCATTTGAGGCAATTGGTGGAAGGTAGGGATAAGTAGCCTATCCCCCACTACTCTTGTCGTGTCATCCCTCTGCTCACACTGCTGTGTGTTGATGCATTGGGATACAAACCCAAGATCTTGTACAAAGTGTACAGTGTCAGAGTCTTCGAGTATAGAAGGGTTCCCACTTTCTGGACCCATGCTCATTTGTCTATTAGCTCTCCCTGGCCAGGGATAAGAGCTGTGAGGTCTCATCCTCACTTCATCCTTTCATCTGCTTCACCTTAGCCCCTCAATGGCAAGGTTAAGAGCAACACTTACCCTATTCCAGTTGGCCCTAGTGCCTAACCTTTGATGTTTGAGCCCCCTTTGTTGGTGTGTTTATTTCATGCTGTATGTGTTTGTGTTTGCTTTGTTTGCCTCTCTAGGTTTAGTTTAGGCTTGCCCTTGTGCAAGATAGGTTGTGCTTGACTTGCTCTTGTGCAAAGTCAAGTCTGTGTGGCTTAACCCTTGTGTGAGCCATGTTTAGCTGTTTGGCCGAACTACGGCAACTCTGATTCTCATGTTCAGGTGAGATACGTAGGCACGAGACGCGATGTCTTGCCGAGTTTGACTAACCACTAACACTAACTCTTTTCTCTCACCCCTGTGTGATTGAGATCTTTCTCTTCTCTCGCCCTCGTTGCGATCGAGATCTTCCCTTTCTCTTACCCTAGTTGCAATCGAGACCCTTGCTTCCTGTGCAAGCCTTGTCTAGGATAGGTTGGCCCTTGTGCCATTTAGCTAGAAACCTTAACTTAGGGTTGACTTTGCATGACAACATCTAGGCTCGAGTCGTAGTCTCCCTAGTGTTGTGTCTCCCTCTGTTATCTGGTTAGGCTAGAACCTTTGTCCCTGCGTAGGGGAACTACATCGCCCTGATCTTCACACCAGATGAAGTATGTAGGCAGGAGATTGAGCTGATCTCTCCGGGCGCCTTTTCTTTTCTTTTGTGTTTGTTTGACAGTTATAGGCTCGAGTCCCCGACTCCCTATTAACTTGTTGTGTTGTTGTGTGCTTGGAAGTCGATGTAAGTCCATCGAGTGGCATTTGGGTTCCAGTGTGCGTGTGTTTGGCTCGGATGCTGACATAAGTCCAGTGATTGGCAGTCGGGCTCCACGTTTGCCTTTGTCTTGTTTTTGTTTGTGTGCGTGTCAGCCGAGCTACGAATGCTCTGATTCTTCTCTCGTCCGAGAAGATACGTATGCATAGGATACGATATCCTAGCGAGCATGTGCCGTCTCCCCGGTCCGAACTACTTCGACTCTGATGCCTATGCCTGATAGACTAAGTAGGCCCAGGATACGATGTCCTGCCGAGTCAGTTTCAGTCAGTTTCTTGTGTCTCCTTCAGCCAGTGTGTGTGAGTTTGAGTAGTGTTTAGCAACCATATTCCTTCCTTTTGTGCGTGGATCCCGTAGAGTACTACGGATGCGTAGGGTGCCTAACACCTTCCCTTCGCATAACCGACTCCCGAACCCATCCTCTTTGGTCGCGAGACCATGCTCTTTCCTAGGTTTACTTCGAGCGTTTCCTTTCCCTCCTTTGGGATAAATAACGCACGGTGGCGGCTCTGTTGTTTCTTTCTTTTCCCGCCGGTTTTTCGCGCGATGCGACACATGGATGAACCCTCCACTGTGAAAAATAGGTTGCATAACTTTGTCTTTTACGTTGAATGGTCCTGGTTGAAATCCTAGCCCAACTCTGTTCTTGTTCTCGGCGACTTCCACAACACGACCCCACTTGTCAATACTGCCAGCCTGAATAACCTCCTATGTATCTTTCAAAGAAGACATGGGTGCCCCAGTTTTCTTCAATTCATAAATAATAGGTAAGGCTTGGAATGGCGTTCCAACCTCCTCCTCAACATCAACATACGTGAAAGATAACAAATGGCTCACCAATAATGCCTTCTCACCACCAACAACGACAAGCTTGTCGTTCTTCACAACTTTCAGATTTTGGTGAAGAGTAGACGTCACAACTCCAACTTCATGAATCCATGGCCTCACTAACAAGCAGTTTTATGTTGGGTGGATATCCATCACTTGGAAATTAATTTGGAAATCACTCGGACCTATCTTAACCGGAAGGTCCATTTCTCTAATGATGGTCTTACGAGAACCGTCGAAGCTTTGAAAACTAGACCATTATACCTCATCGGGGCTCCTTGGTAAGAGAGTCTAGATAAAGTTTATTTTGGAAACACATTTTACGACGAACCAGTATCAACCAACACATTGGACAAAGCGTCCTCATTGCAATTCATTGGAATAGGTAATGCCAAATTGAGATTTCTGCCTTCCTCAGGAATCTCTTCATCACAAAAACTCAGATTATTACAAGAAGTGATGTTGGCAACTATGTGGTCAAACTGATCCACAGTATCATCATGCTCAACATAGGCTTGTTCCAACACCCTCCGCAATGCCTCTTTGTGCTCTTCAAAATTCATTAGCAATGATAGCACGAAGATCTTTGACGGAGTCTGGAGCAGTTGCTCCACAACATTGAATTCAGTTCTTGTTATTAATATTAACACCTCATCATCATTGTTAGTCTTCAATTTGCTGGATTCACCAGACTGACACATTGGAGTACTAACTGGATTTACTACAGGAATCTATACTTTCTTACTCATGGAAATATCTTCCACAATCTTAGGGAAAACCGGACTGAACACATGACCGCTACGGGTCACCTTCGTTATATCTGCAATACTTACCACTTAATTTGAAACTGGTAGAGGAACCTCTTGACTATTTTCAATCATCACGGCATTATATTGATATGGTACAACTTTATTGATATGGTACAACTTTGTGTTGATGTTGACGAGGTTGAGAACTCTTCCTTATATGAGGCCTTCTCTGCCTCCCCACTGATATTTAATTAGCTTCTCCCTCCTTCCTTTTGAAGAAACTTCCACCATACTTCTTGCTAGCTGACGCCTATTCTTTAGTCAAATGTCCTTCACGGACTCCTCCTTCTAGCCTCATCCCCATGTTTAGCATCTCGATAAAATCAATGGGGGAACTCGCAATCATGCGTTCATAATAAAACGAACTCAGTGTTTTTAAGAAGATCTTCATCATTTCCTTATCTTCAAGAGGCGGACTTATTTGAGCAACCAATTCTCTCCATCTCTGGGCATATTCTTTGAATGCTTCTTTATCCTTATGAGACATATACCTCAACTGGTCTTTATCAGGCGCCATATCCATATTGTACTTATACTGCTTGACAAAGGCCTCACATAAATCATTGAAAGTACGGATGCTTGCACTGTCCAAACTCATGTACCACCTCAAGGCAGCTTCAGTTAAACTGTCTTGGAAATAGTGAATCAATAACTGATCATTATCAGTCTGAGTAGACATTTTCCTGGTATACATAACAAGATGTATTAGTGGGCAAGTATTACCTTTGTACTTTTCAAAGTCTAGGACCTTGAATTTCACCAGGATCTTAACATTGGGGACCAAGCAGAGTTGATCAACACTCTTCCCAAACAAGTCTTTCCCTCTCAGAGTCTTCAACTTTTTGCGCAACTCGAGGAATTGATCTTTCATTTCATCCATCTTCTCGTATACAACTGGACCCTCATACGACTCAGAGTGGTAGATGGTGTCCTTAACATGAGGCAGAGTATGAACGACAGGAGGAGGCACAAACATGACCGGGCTAGATGTCGGCAGAGAGACAAAGGTGGGTGCATACCTTTATAGCATGAAATTTTGGGGCATTCCCTAAGGGAATCCAGCAGACATAGCAGGAATGGGTTGAATGGCAGTAGTAATAGGAACAGTTGCAGAAGCAATCTCAGAAGTAACGGTCCTCTGAGGAGGAGGAGTTGCAGGAGATGGCGATGACAGATTCTGGGCAGTAATGACAGACTCCATCAGTGCTATAAGTCTGGCGATCTCATCCTTCAGTTCTCGGTTCTCTTGCTCTAGATGCTCCATGATCTTCAGTTGATTAGCACATGTGTTATAACGGTGAGCCAACTTGGCTGATGCACATAAGAAGAATTGATAAGACATCTGGTGGAAGAAAACCTGTTATGCAAATGATGCATAAAACGCAATGTTCTTGATTGTTTTAAATATCAAGGAATATATGAGGTCTTATTTGCATATATATATATATATATATATATATATATATATATATATATATATATATATATATATATATATATATATATATATATATATATATATATATATATATATATATATATATATATATATATAATAACAACAATAACAACTTGATTGACCATAAAATCTATTTTTATTCATAAAATTTGGAAGGATTACACTGAGTACAATTTCAGAAACCAAAGTACAAATACAAGAGAAAAGGAAAATGTCATCCTAAGGATCCCTAGAAACTGCATCAGATGATCTGGCTATAGGTGCATACTGTAAGACCCCAATTTTGGGCCCTAAGATCCCTCATGGCCCATATCATTCATATCATAACCTCAAGGATCATTGCATGCCTAGTTCCCCTCCTAGTGGGTTGGTTACCTTGTGGTTTGTTTCTTGATCACCAAGCATACTTTGCATTTGTATATCTTTGCTTTCATATGTTTATCATTCAAAAAGTACAAAAATATTGTCAGTCTAACCTTGTTGCTTGCAGTTGAAGCAATCATCAGAAATTAGGTCAAAGTCAGTCATTGATCAGTCAAAGCAATGGATGATGGCCATTCTTGTAGAATTTGGGCATCATGGTCAATAATCAAAGGTTCATACATCTTGGGACATCATTTGAAGTCAAGGTCTCAAGGAATTAGGGTTTGGAATTCATCAGAAGTGGTCCAGTCATCCAAAACCCTAGAAAAGTCAAACTTGGTCAACAGTTGATTTAATCAATGATTTGATGAATAGAATTGATCTGAAGGAGCTCATTCATGCTTGTATAAGCCTCATCTATCATGTCAAACCTCATCATGGAAGAAAATCAAGCCAAATCAGAAATTTTCCAGAAATAGAAAGTGGACCTGTAATTTCAACTGCCAAAAATGGAAACTTCTTGATCCTCAACTTACATCATGATACAAGCTTCAAATGAATTTTTGCCCAACATGAAAGTTGAAGATCTTGTTCTCCCATTTTCAAAAAGTCCAAGAACATCAAAATCCCATGTGTGGTTGTCAAGATATGATCAATTCATTTTCATCAATTTTTGAACTTCAACAAGCCATATCTCTCAAACCATAAGGCCAAATTTGGTGGGGTTTTTTCCTACAAACCACATTTTTCATCCTCTTTCCAAAAATATAAATTTCATGACCTAAAACCTCACCATTCAAAATGGCATTTTTGGACCTTTCTCATTTAAATTCAAAGTTTGACCAAACTTTGACTTTTTGAGTTTTTGACTTTTTCTTGATTTGGTCAATTGGGAAATGCTTTAAACCATATTTGAAACTTGCTCAAAGTCCTAAACCATCATCATACCACTTTTTTACCATCATTTTAACCTAAAATTCAAAGTTGGCAAAAGGTGCAAAAAGGAAGTACACAAACAAAACACATACAACAATTCTGCAGCAGACCAAAAGCAGCAATTGGCATGGTCATTTGCAGCATGCTCAGGCCCAAATTTGTGCAGACAAACACACCTCCTTTTCACTTGTTCCTCAATTAGCAAAAATGCAAATCACTCCACCAAGACTAAACCAGTTTAGCATTTGATTAGTAGAGATAAAACAGACAATATAAGCTGCATTTTCTGACATTTGTAAAACCCTAGACACTGCAGCCACAGACCAAGAACCTTGATACTCTCTCATTCTCCATTTTTCGCATTTGGCATTTTTTGCTTAAAACACAAAAAACCTTGAACAACTGGGATTGATTCTTCATCTGGACATTCTTTGGAACTCCTTTCGAGCACAAAACATTCCTCTGCACAGTTTTTATCCTGTTCTGTTTTCAAAGGAGTCCTTCAATGGCAGCTTGGGTTTAGAGTGAAACCAAGCAAGTTTGAACTGATCTTCTTCAAGCCTTCATCATTATCAACCATTGTGCTCACCTATTTTTGCTTACAACTACAAAAGGACCACTGTAGCTCACTTTTCTTCAAAACCAAGTAAGGTTTCGACCTTCATTATCTGCTATGCTATGATATGTTTTTGATAGTTCTTACCCTGCTGAATGTTGTGTGCTTTACATCATTTGATTTGGTTAATCATATTGCAAGAAATCTGAACTTTCATTTCTATGTCCAAATGCATTCTCCATCGATTGGCTCACATGTTTGTGATTTCATGAAAACCCTTGCTATATAATGCTTGTATTTAGTTTGATGAAGCTATTGATATGCATATGGTTGATTTCTGAGCATGTGGAAATTTTGAACTCATGAATGTGATGAACATCTGCTTCTGTTATAATGAACCCTATTTGTTTTTTTTCAGCACATTTACATGGATTGTTTTTGGTTTATTTGTTTGTCTGTTGTTGAATGATTATTATTGTCTCATTGCCATGATGGTTGGAATGTTGATTGTTGTTGAATCATGAGTTTGAACCATTGCCTTGCTGTGACATGAACCTACCCTGCTCAAAATTCCCTTGATTATGTTGGTTTTGCTGTTAGTAGATGAGGTATCATGGCCTTGATTATTTGTTATGCTGTTGTTCATGATTTGTGATGACATGATGTTGATGAACCAAGTTGCTAACAATGCTAGTTAAACCATGCTGTTGTAATTGCTGACCAAGTGTTGGTGTGGATGTTGAAAATACTGAAACCATGCTGTTACTACCCTGCTGTGTTGCTGCATATACCCTGTCCATGAACCTTAGAACTTGTCCAGGATTTTGCATTGAATGTGTAGGGTTTGTGCTGTTTTGGTGCATGAGTATAGTTGCATCATTGCCATGATGTTCGTGTGCTATTTTGGAATTCCAATTTGATATGATTTTGTTTGAGAATGTTGTCTGCATTGCCAAAACCATAAACTGCATGAGCTGCCATATTGATTAAAACCCTGCTGCAGTTTTGAAACATTATTGTATGCTGTTGTTTGCTTGCTTTATGAACATTACCAATACCATGCTAGTGTTTGTTGTGCTTGGTTGATGATCATGAAACTGAATATGAATGCCCTGCTATTGTTCATGATGAAAGCATGAAGATACTTGATACATAAACTTTGCTGTTGTTTTCAAACTTATGCCATGCCTGGAGATTCCACTTGATTTGTTTGGTGTGTTTGCTTAAAAGTTGCATGAACCTTTTTGCTTACCATGTTAAGTGAGTTTATGTTGATGTTGGTGATACCATGATGTTTATCCCTGCTGTTTTGCTGTTTTTGAGCTGCCAAGAGAATCTCATGATTATGCTTGGTTGTTGTTGGTTAATGATGTTTTGATGTTGGTGTTTTTGAGTTAGTGCTCATTTTGACTGATAATGCCATGCTTTGGTTCTTAGTCAAATTTTGTTCTGATAACATGAACCTTGCTGCTGTTTGTTTAAACCTAGCTCTATTCAGAAAAATCTCATGCATATGCCCTGCTGATGGAAAACTTCAAACCTGCTTGCTAAATTCATGCTGTTGTGTGCTGTTGTCTGTTTTGTTTGGATGTTAATGAACACATGATACCACAATGCCAAGCCATGCTGCTAAAACCATGTTGCTGTCTTGAACTTGCTCATAAAATCCATGCTGTTCATGTGCTGTTGTGTGGATTGGTCGAACCATGATGTTTGATGTGCTTAATACATTGCCCTGCTGTTTTGAGTTTGTTTGTTGGGCTTCATTTTGATCAATTGCATGAGGTTACATAAGTTTGAATGCTGAACACCTGATGCTGCTAGACCTTGCTGCTGTTGTTTAAACCAATTGCTTTGTCCATATTTATGCTTTGATGTTGTTGCTGGTCGAATTTTGGTGTTGCTGTTGTTGCCTGAAAATGCCTTTGCCATGCTTCAACCTTAGGGTTTTGAAAAACCAGAAAATTTGAAATGGATTGGCTGGTTACTGTTCTATTGGCTGGGAGCCAATCAGAACATTTCGTTTTGCCTTGCCAAAACGCAGAGTTTTAATTAGTGAACTCAGAATTACAGCTTTGCCACTCGGTTGACTTTGTTTGACCAATTGCCACACCATTTTGTTCATGTTTGCATCATAATTACATCCAATTTCCACAATTTATTTCTCATTCGATTTTCATCAAAAAATTATGAAATTTTTTCCACATACTCATGAATGTGTCCTTCATTTAATTGTGATTTTTAATTATTTTTTTCAGTGGCTGTATTTTTAATGATAATTATTTTCTCGACATGTATGCCAAAATGATACCCTTTGCCATTTCAATTGTGAAATTGTCATATTGCATCCAATGCCTTTGAAATTTTTTGTGGTGAAACTAAACACATTGACCTTCATTTCCATATAAAGTTTGTGCATTTATCATTTGTGGATTGAGAGTTATGATTTTCTGAAGTTATGTGTTACATTTGGTGCTATACCATGATCATGTATTTTCCCAATTTTTGTTCACATGCTTCCTCTTATCCAATTGACTCCAAATTTTGCATGAATGATCCTTCATATGTCTAGTTTGTGTATGAATTTTCTTGGAATTAATCTTGCTGTTTTCCATTTGATTGAGAATTTTCTTCCATATGTGGTCATTTGTTGACTTTTTGTGCTATGCCTTGCCAAATCTTTTGTGAAATTCTCAAATCTTATTGTATGGCCATGAAATTTCATATGTGATAACTAGACATCTCAAGCTTTGCATTGGTGTTAATCTCATTCATTTCTCTTCTGTTTTCAAATTGATATGATTTTTTGAAGTTGACCCATGCTTGTTGACTTTCACCATGCTTACTTGAATTTGGTTTGACTTCATGAATTTACTTGACTGCCTTCCTCTCGTCCAAATGCAATGAAATTTTACATGTATACCATGTTAGATGTTAGGATTGAGTGTGATTTATTTCATAATTTTTGGGATTGTTTGAGTTGACTTTTGAAAGAGGTCTTGCTGTTGACCTATTTGTGCTCTTTCTTGCCATGCTTTGCATCCTTTTGCATATGAAATGACATTGATGCATGATTTGAGTTTGAATCCAATTGAGAATGCTTCTTGAATGTTTAGAATTGGTTTGGGTTGACTTTTTCTTGCTGCCTTGACTTTTTCTTTCATCTTTGACCCTAGGCTAGTCCTAGTGGTCTTCTAAGCTTATGTTGAGTTCATCTGTTTCAGGTTGAGCACCAATGCCCCAAAGACCTTTCAATTTTGATTGAGTTGGTTTGTTTATCATGTGCTAACACTTATTTTGTAGGTTGACTCATATGCTTGAGTCTTTGTGCCTTGCACAATTGGTCCCTCTGTGACTGACTATTGGGTTATTTCCTTTTGATTTTGACTGTTGAGCTGTTTACTAATTGGTTTGACTTTTTCAGGTACTTTAGTTGCTTAAGTTCTTTGAACTTGCTTGCTTGCTTTGCTTTTTAGCATTTGCTTTGAGGTATAATTACTTCTTCTTCATGTAGTCTGGAGACCCGGTCTGTTATTTGACCGGGCAAACTGTCTGAAGTCCTCCTTAAGAGGCAATGCCTGTGTTTGTTTATATTTGTCCCAAGCAGGAAAAGTCCTTCAAGTAAGGCAATTGGTGGAAGGTAGGGATAAGCAATCTATCCCCCACTATTCAGTGTGTCCTCTCTTTGCTCCCATTACATGGTTGAAGCATTGAGATAAATACCCCAAGATCTAATCGAGTCAATAATGTAGAGAGAGTTCCTACTTTCTGAACTCCCACACCTTCTTTGATGCTCTCTCTGATTTGAGATAGAAGCAATGAGGCACACCCCTCATTTCCTATTCATCTGCTTCACCTGAGCCCCTCAATGGCCAGGTTAAGAGCAACCTTCACCTATTACAGTAGACTTTCAAAAGTCAAACCCTCTTGTGTGAGCCCCCATTGTTTGGCTATAGAGTGTGTTGTTTGCTATTCATTGATTGACTGTTTGCTTCATGTGCACTTGTTTGCCTGTATGTTATGCATTTATCATCATCATTAATTGCTCATCAATGCATAATCATCTCATTTGTCTTTGTGACATTATCATTGCTGTTTACCCATTGAGGACAATTGTAAGTCCATTTCTTTGGCCATTGCTCCTATGATATGGAAGTGAGTATAAGACCATCACCTTGGCCACTCATCTTATCTTTGCTTGATACATTTATTTGACTGTATGTGAGGAAGCAACTGTAAGTCCCTGCTAGTTGGCATTTGCTTTCCTATGATCACATGTTGTTTTGCTTGTTTGTATGAGAGGATACAACTGTAAGTCCCTGCAAGTTGGCATTTGTATTCCTAGGACCATACTGTGGAGGTTAGAATAAGCCCAGACAGATTGGCATCTGACTTCCATGTTTTGTTTTTCTTTGTATGAGAGGTTGCAATTATAAGTCCCTGTAAGTTGGCATTTGCATTCCTGTGATCATATTGTTGCTTTTGTTCTTGTATGTGAGGATCCATTGTAAGTCCCTGTAACGTGGCATTGGATTTCCTAGGACCATACTGTGGGGTTAACCTAAGTCCAGATAGATTGGCAGTTGACTTTCCATATTTTCATTCCTTTGTTTTCTTTTGAGGAGATTGGTGTAAGTCCATTGAGTGGCATCTGATATCCCTTTCTGTTTTAGGAGATTGGTATAAGACCATTGATTGGCATCTGATATCCGCCTTTCTGTGCTTTGTATGTTTGTTATTATCCAATGCTATTCCAAAGGACACACTTGAATCATCTCCCATATGATCTCAAGAAGTGAAACCTCTAAGAAATTTTACTATCCATCTTCATCCATTCATCATTCATTATGTCCTGAACCTTTTCACACTATACCTTTTAAACTTGACATAAGTGTTGTGCAAACATCTTCATGTTTTCAAATTAAAAACCTGGACTCAAGTCCTTGACTTTTTTTTCAAACTCATTTCATAATACTTATCTGAATCAATCTTAATCATACTTTGACTTCATTTTCATAATCACAATCAATTAACTTCACTCATTCACTTGTTTTGGCTCTGTCCATTGTTAATCTTTTCACATTAGCCATAGGTTTCAATTATCATTGTGGTTGATGTAAATCTTGCCTATCCTTAGTGAGTCGACAGTAAGACTTCCGTACTTCAAACAGGGCTAACCCCTCTAGTACGTCGAAGCTATCCTCGCATGGTGGATGTTGTTTTTGGTCGAGTGTTCTCCCATTGATAATGAAAAGCCTCAGTGCTTGTGTTTAAAACTGAATCCACCAACTTTTGGAAATCTTTTAGCCGAACTACGGCGTTCTGATCCTTACCTTTGATGGAAGGTACGTAGGCAACGGGTTCATCCGTTCGAACCCAATAACAAATAAAAATGTATATTCTTTTCTCACCATCCCAATCATGTTTGCACAATCTTTATGTCATAACAAATAAATAATTTTGCATAACAAGTGTGAAAAGGGCTCCCTAGGAGTACCTAGGACGTAGTGGGTGCCTAACACCTTCCCATTGCGTAATTTACCCCTTACCCAGACTCTCTGATCTTTTTATTAGTTTTCTACGTGTAAAACTTCTTAGGCTTTTGTTCGCTTTTTAGCCAGTCCTTTGGATAAATAAAAGTGCGGTGGCGACTCGAAATTTCAATGTATCTCCTAGCTTATGGTTTAATCGATAGATCATATAGCGACGAATACACCGTCACAGAAAAGTGGCGACTCCACTGGGGAAAGGGTAATCCCTGGTTGTATTGCCTACTTTTCACCCTTGTTGTGCTATATTTATTATTTGTTATCTGACATATTTTTGTACAATTTGGGATCACTGTATTGATTGTAATGTGTGAATTGCTTGATATACATTTGCTGTTTGCTTTGGTGATCTGTGAGATGAGTTCTATACCCGAACTCGAGTGCACTCTAGGATAGGAGAATGGCATAGTCTTGTTGACTGGTGTGGAGTAGTCCTTAGCCAGTTGACTTGCGAGCCCATTCACTTGGTGGAGGTCATGTTGAACTAATAATGTCACACAAGTTATTTGTGGTTAGGCATTATTCTTTCAATCATGTTCCGCAGAAGCCAAGGACCTTAGTTTACCAAACCCATCTTGGCCTATTTTTAGGACCGTAGTGCGGAGGTCGTTCAGATGTCAGTTCTGATACGATTGTCACGCGATGCTACACTCATGAGAGTTTCTCTTGAGAATATTCTTGGAATACGAGTATTCGTTCCTCCGATAATATTCGAAAGATGGAACGATGATTATGGGAACCTCTGATAGAACATGTCTGGCAGGTTTAAACCCTAGTACACTCCCTTTGGGTGGTTCTTAACCAAGACCCCATGCTCGTGACTCTCAACAAACCCGTGATTCGTGGTTGAGTCGTTCAAGCATTGTTAATATCAATGGATCCCGGATCAGGTGTAAAACCTAAGATCCACCAAAGCGGCTGGTTGATATTAAGAATGTTAGAACCGGTTCATGTACCGTTAATATCAATGGAACTTGGGTGTCGATAAGGTGAAAACCTAAATCCACCAAAATGGATGATTGATATTAGGGATACATAGAGCTTTCCCACGACCTTTGTTTGGCGTGCCTTGCTTGATCCTTGAGTGTGATTGTTGCATTCATACATTCATGCATTCATCTACATCCATATCATCAAAAAAAAAAAAAAAAAAAGAAAAAGAAAATTTTCAAGGAACTCAAAGGAGTTTATTTGCAAAAAAATTCAAAAACATGAAAAAACCGGGAAAATTTTTTCACCTGATATATCTGATGAGATATTCTCATGTAAGATCAAAATGCTTAATATTTCAAAGTTTGCAAATAAAACCCTCGGGTTCCTTTGATATAAAAACAAGCATATGCATAAACACTTCATGCATCATTTGCATAAACAGGTGTTTTGTTCCGGTCTCCTGTCCTGTGGTCTGACCCTGCGATCTTCATTTATTTTGAAGACGCACCTCGCCGGTACTATACCAAAGCCACCTCTGCCAGATTGATGGATCATCCTGAGCAAGAGAGTTATGGACTCCGAGGAGGATTTTGCCAGACTAAGTGCTTTTAATGGATTTATTCCTGTTGATGGATTTATTCCTGTTGATGGATTTATTCCTGATTAACCAATCCCGGGCTGGCATCGGCTACTGTTCTGGGGCACTTAAGGAGCAAGGTTTATTCAAGTGGAGGATTCATCCATGCTGATCAACCTGAAGAGGAAGCTGCTGCTATCATTGAAGGAGATGCAGAAGATCTGAACAATTTCATCATTCCTGGTGGTGTCTGCCACAATTGGGTCGCTGTGGATGTTCCTACGGTCATTCATAAGTCAGCATGATTTGTTCACCTTGTTTAAAACCCTTCTCCCATGCCAAAAGGAGAAGTGATAACATTGTTGGCAGCATTTAATACAATGATGTTTTCATTCAATTAATGCATTGCTCAAACATTTGTTTTTCCCTTTGTTTTCACTTTTTGCTTTTGCATGAAATCAGTGATCACAAAAAACCATGAAAAACAATAAAACAACATTTTTCATCTGCATAAATGATTTGCTTGTTTAAAATTCAAAAGCTCTTCATTATCCAGAATCATTATGCAGGGATTTCTAAACCCATTGAACATAGTGATCCAACGCCATCTCCCAATCTTGAAGTCCTTGTATCTGAGGCAGAGGAAGATGATGTTGAAGGGGATTCCTGATGAGATTACCCGCCTTCTTGAGCACCAAAGAAGCTCATTCAGCTGTATCATGAGAATCAGCAAACCAGTCAAACTGGGGCAAAGAAAAAAATGAAAAAAAAAAAAAAAAAAAAAAAAAATGAAAAAAGAAAAAGAGGGTGAAAAAAATAAGAAAAAATCAAAAACCAGGAAAAATTTTTCAAAATTTTTCCAAGGGAAAAAGAAAAATTATACCCTCAAGTCCCTAGTTGACTGATGCTGAATGGATTCAGAGTCGTTATGACCAGTTGAATTTGATCGCAGAGAAGCGTTTAACTGCCATGTGTCATGGTCAGTTATATCAGCAGAGAATGAAGAAAGCATTCGACAAGAAGGTCAAGCCTCGTGTGTTCCGAGAAGGTGACCTTGTGCTCAAGAAAGTTTTGTCTTTCGCGCCCGATTCCAGGGGCAAGTGGACTCCAAACTACGAGGGTCCATATGTTGTTAAGAGAGCCTTTTCAGGCGGTGCTTTGATGCTTACAACAATGGATGGGGAGGATTTCACTCGTCCTGTGAATTCAGATGCAGTTAAGAGATACTTTGCCTAAAAAAAAAAAAGTATATGCAAATGAAAAAAGAATGAAAAAACAGAATTGCTCGCTAAGTTGAAAACCCGAAAGGGCGGCTTAGGCAAAAATGAGCGTCTCGGTGGAGAACCCGCAAGGGTAATCCAGGCAAAAATTAGAGACTTGGAAAAAAGAGAATACATTTGCATCCCGCTAGATTGAGTACCTCACTCTGGGGCAATCTAGGCAAAAATTAGGGATTTGGCAAGTAACTGCATCCTGACAAGACTTTCTGATTCATCAGTCGTCATTTCGTCAGAAGATTCTCGATTCGTCGTCAACTGAAGCTTCGGATACATCGAGATTCAAATTGGTAGAGAAAGGATCATTATGTTCAATGTAGCCCTCTTCCAATATATATCACTGATTTCAAATTTGTACAGATCTATGGAGTCTTGCCATTTGCAGGCTACCATTCTATCAAATCAATTTGAGCTTTTTATCCAATTTATTTGCACTCTTATTTGTTTCATATTCAACAAATGTTTTGCATGTTTTAAATTGATAAAATGTCATTGTTTTAAACAAATCAAATTTTTCAAAATTGTTGTTTTAAACAAAGTGAACCTTCACAAGATTGAAAGGATACTCAAGAATATCTCAGTGCTCTCCCAAGGGTGGCATGATTTCCAACAGGTAAGACATTTGTTCATATTCCTGATTTGGTGGTATCTTCTTTCTTCAGATCTTTGTTGAGGTTGTCCCTCAAACAGAGTTGTTGTTGGGGTTGTTCCCCAGTACAGTCGCGAGCAGAGTGTTGTTGAAGACTTCGTTTTCTCCAGCAGCAGTTCTCCCAGCATGGGAGTTTTCTTGCGAAGTTTCGGCGGTTGATGGTTTGTCATCCTGGTGCCCCGTCACTTTCTCCAGTGGGTCGTATGCCCCAGACTTTATTTGTCTCCTCAGCGCAGTAATGAGTATAACTGATTGATTGATACTCCCTTCGGAGTTGCGAGTAGAGCTGTTATTAATATCCCCACCAGGGTTGCAAGTGGAGTTGTTACCTCTTCTCCCCATGCAGTGTGCCAGCAGGAATTGTCTGTTTCCTCAGCATGATCGCTTTCCTTTTGAAGACTCGGTAAGTCGGTGGTTTGATACCCGGTACTTTACCTTTTCCCCGGCGAAGTCGTCTACGGAATTGTTGCTATCTCTCCATCAGAGTTATTCTCCTCAGCAGAGCAGGATTTATTTTCCTGAGCAGTTTTGATTTGGGTTGGTATCCCAGTATATTGCAACCATCTTTTCCTCAGCTTAGTCTGCAGGATGCTTGTTGTGGCAGTTTCGCCTGTTGAATACTCTTTCAATCCCCAGTATAGTCGGATGATGGCTTTGGCCTCCAGTGAACGGATTTAATTTCCTGACCGCTTGTGATCCCCAGTAGAGTGGCTTATATTGCAGAATCTACTTGTTGCGATCAGTTTGCTTTGTATATTCTCCCCGAGTGGAGTGGTTCGTTGCAGAGTATATTTGTTTGATCTGTCCTCCCTCAGTGGCTTGTTCCCCAAGAGAGTAGCCGACAGTTTTCCCCAGTAGAGTTGCTTATGCAGTAAGACTCTATTTGGATGATATCATTCTCCCTCAGTGGGTTGTTCCCCAGCGGAGTTATATGGATTTGCTTCTACAGCAATTCGTGCTTGCACCCTTTTGTTTCTCAGTTTGACACTGGGATCCCCTGCGGATATCTTGGGTCTTCTCTTGTTCCCCTACAGATTCGTCTTGGTGGCTGTTATGCCCGTTGTGACTTTCTGTACCCTGATTGGGTTGTTTCCTGATGTCTATGATTCTCTGCTTCTTCAGCAGTACCTGCAGATCTTTGCTTTACAGCATGCAGATCTCCGCAGATTGGCTCTCCAGCTGGTTTTTCCCCTGGAAGTATAATACCGGACGTTCGATTCCTGAACCTGTTTGTGTTAGAATTGTCTGTTTTGTCAGCATTCATCAAACATAAATTACGCATATTCATGCATATTCATAAAACATTCAGATATTCATGTTGCATTTTTCGCCATATATCTTTTGTTCGTCGTGTCTCCTGCTTTGGTGATATAGATCTCTTTACAGATCTCCCCAAGCAGATGTCGGGTGTTATAAATCTCTCCATATAGAGTCAAGCCCATAAGCAGAAAATGTGTCTGTCCTTCCTTCTGCAGTTCCCCACTGAGATTTATCCTCGTGGATGACGGTTTCTTCCGTTTCCTCCCAACACATATATTGGGATGGATTTTCCTATTTGAGTTATATCCTCATTAGGACGTGTCTTTTTTCAGTCTGCCTTTTCGGATTATTCCCGAATTGGCTATTTGTCAGATATCTTGTACTTCCCAGTGGGTTGTTCCCCAGCGGAATGTTTTTGGGCCTCTGCCTACAAACCAGCAGTTGTAAGTCCTATCTTTCCTGGCTTTCTTAACAGAATTTGTGACTATACACCTTTTATTCTCCAGCCAGAGATTTTGGTTTTCTACCTACTACCCGGTAGTTGTAAATCCTATTTTCCTGCTCTCCAGCAGTTTGTGGTTTGTTATAAACCCTATTTTGGTTTCCCGTGCGGATTTGTGATTGGTTCTATCCCCACGCGGAATTGTTGGTCTTCTACCCCGTATTCGGTAGATGTAAACCCTAATTTTGTGGTTATCTCCATCTAGTATTTGATGTTGATTTTCCTTTGCTTGGATAAGTTGCTCAGATCAGCACTTATATCCCTAGCAGGTCTTTTGTGGATAATTGCCGTATGCTAGCAATTTTATCCCCAGTGGGTCCTTTCACCGTATGCTAGTGATTGTGTTCCCCGGATCATTGGTTGTACACCAATGCATCCCCAGCTAGTCCTTGTGGATAATTGCCGGATGCTTGCAAATTATCCTCAGCAGCTCACCTTTCATTTACCCTTTTTGTTGGTAATGTCTGTTGCTCCTTTTGATTGGTCATCACTATATACCTATTCTGGTATCCCGATGCCTTTCTTTTCGGTTGATTTATCCTTTATTAACCCAGTAACCGGTTGTGGATAATCTTCCATGCGAGTATATTATTCACGGTCTGCCGGTAATGAATAGTATATCTCATGCACTCCTCAGTCGAAGCCTTTTGTGTTTCCCCAGTCGAGTAAGATTCGTTATTTCCCTTTGTGGAGTCGAATATTTTCTTGTTGTTGGATAATTGCCGGATGCTTGCAATTTATCCTTTGAGTTGTCTTTCGTTTACCCGTATGCTTGGTATCGATTGTCTCTCTTTTTGGTTAGTCACCTATTATATACCCAGTAACCGGTATCTCTGGTGTCTTTTCCTTTCGAGTGTATTATTCACGGTCTGCCGGTAATGAATAATATTTCTCATGCGCTCTTTAGTTGGAATCCTTTGTTGATTTTCCCCAACTGAGCAAGATTCGTATTCTTTGTAGAATCGAATAGCCATCCTTTAACCAATTCGTGTTTTGGATGATGAGTGTTTTGGAAGTGAAATCCAATTCACGTTTTCGGTAGATCACCTATTATATACCCAGTAACCGGTATCTCTGGTGTTTCTTACTATGCGAGTTTGTTATCTACGTTCTGACGGTAATAGATAATATATCTCATGCGAGTATTCTTATCCACGGTCTGCCGGTAATGGATATTATATCTCATGCACTCTTTGGGTTTGTGTTCCCAGTTGAGTAAGATTCGTTTTCCCGTTGTGGATTCGAATGCCCATCCTGTAAGTCGATTTGCTTTTTCAAGCCCTCCTTTCGGATGATGAGTGTTTTGGAAGTGAAAACCAATTCACGTCTTCGGATATTATCCTATAAACAACCCAGTAACCGGTTCAGGATAATTTTTCCTTTCGAGTATATTATTCACGGTCTGCCGGTAATGAATAATATGTCTCATCTGAGTATTCTATCCACGTTCTGACGGTAATGGATATTATATCTCGTTCGCTCTTGAGTCAATCTTTTGATTGTTTTCCCCTCAGAGTAAGATTCATTTTCCTTGTGGAATTGAATAGCCATCCTATAAACAAGTTTGCTTTTTCTAGCTCTCTTCAGGATGATGAGTGTTTTGGAAGTGAAATCCAATTCACGCTTTGGTCGGTCACCTATTATATACCCAGTAACCGGTATCCTTGGTGTTCCCTCCTTTCTGCTCCCTATTATGACCTCGGTCCCCCTGTGGAGTCAGATTTTCCTGAGTTTGTTACCCGTATGCCTGGTAACATCTCATTTTCTTTGTTGCTTTCCCTCAGTGGAGTTTTCTGTTGCTTCTCCTCCAGGAGTCAGTTTGTGTCTTTCCAATGGATTTATTTTCCTTTGGAATTCTTTTCCCCAGTGCGAGTCCTTCACTCCCCAGTGAGTTCTCCTGTCTGTTTTCTATTCCTAATCAGAGTCGTGTTTTGTTCACGTTATGTCAGTTTCGTCTTTCCCCAGTTTAGAGTCGTGTCTTGTTCACACATTTCTTTTATTATCCCCATAGAGTCTTGTTAGAGTCTCTGTTCCTGGTGAGTGTACTACTCCGATGGATCGTCTTTTCTTCTGTGTGAATCATATTCCCCACAGAAATTTGTGTCTTTTGCATACATACATCTGCATCATGAGGTCTCTTAGGGACCAAAATTTGTCTCATTACTGTTATTTAAGCCCATTCTACCGCGTCGAGATGAAGATTTCTAAACTTCACTTCTCCGGCTAGAATGACCTTAAATAGGGGCATCTGTAAGACCCCAATTTTGGGCCCTAAGATCCCTCATGGCCCATATCATTCATATCATAACCTCAAGGATCATTGCATGCCTAGTTCCCCTCCTAGTGGGTTGGTTACCTTGTGGTTTGTTTCTTGATCACCAAGCATACTTTGCATTTGTATATCTTTGCTTTCATATGTTTATCATTCAAAAAGTACAAAAATATTGTCAGTCTAACCTTGTTGCTTGCAGTTGAAGCAATCATCAGAAATTAGGTCAAAGTCAGTCATTGATCAGTCAAAGCAATGGATGATGGCCATTCTTGTAGAATTTGGGCATCATGGTCAATAATCAAAGGTTCATACATCTTGGGACATCATTTGAAGTCAAGGTCTCAAGGAATTAGGGTTTGGAATTCATCAGAAGTGGTCCAGTCATCCAAAACCCTAGAAAAGTCAAACTTGGTCAACAGTTGATTTAATCAATGATTTGATGAATAGAATTGATCTGAAGGAGCTCATTCATGCTTGTATAAGCCTCATCTATCATGTCAAACCTCATCATGGAAGAAAATCAAGCCAAATCAGAAATTTTCCAGAAATAGAAAGTGGACCTGTAATTTCAACTGCCAAAAATGGAAACTTCTTGATCCTCAACTTACATCATGATACAAGCTTCAAATGAATTTTTGCCCAACATGAAAGTTGAAGATCTTGTTCTCCCATTTTCAAAAAGTCCAAGAACATCAAAATCCCATGTGTGGTTGTCAAGATATGATCAATTCATTTTCATCAATTTTTGAACTTCAACAAGCCATATCTCTCAAACCATAAGGCCAAATTTGGTGGGGTTTTTTCCTACAAACCACATTTTTCATCCTCTTTCCAAAAATATAAATTTCATGACCTAAAACCTCACCATTCAAAATGGCATTTTTGGACCTTTCTCATTTAAATTCAAAGTTTGACCAAACTTTGACTTTTTGAGTTTTTGACTTTTTCTTGATTTGGTCAATTGGGAAATGCTTTAAACCATATTTGAAACTTGCTCAAAGTCCTAAACCATCATCATACCACTTTTTTACCATCATTTTAACCTAAAATTCAAAGTTGGCAAAAGGTGCAAAAAGGAAGTACACAAACAAAACACATACAACAATTCTGCAGCAGACCAAAAGCAGCAATTGGCATGGTCATTTGCAGCATGCTCAGGCCCAAATTTGTGCAGACAAACACACCTCCTTTTCACTTGTTCCTCAATTAGCAAAAATGCAAATCACTCCACCAAGACTAAACCAGTTTAGCATTTGATTAGTAGAGATAAAACAGACAATATAAGCTGCATTTTCTGACATTTGTAAAACCCTAGACACTGCAGCCACAGACCAAGAACCTTGATACTCTCTCATTCTCCATTTTTCGCATTTGGCATTTTTTGCTTAAAACACAAAAAACCTTGAACAACTGGGATTGATTCTTCATCTGGACATTCTTTGGAACTCCTTTCGAGCACAAAACATTCCTCTGCACAGTTTTTATCCTGTTCTGTTTTCAAAGGAGTCCTTCAATGGCAGCTTGGGTTTAGAGTGAAACCAAGCAAGTTTGAACTGATCTTCTTCAAGCCTTCATCATTATCAACCATTGTGCTCACCTGTTTTTGCTTACAACTACAAAAGGACCACTGTAGCTCACTTTTCTTCAAAACCAAGTAAGGTTTCGACCTTCATTATCTGCTATGCTATGATATGTTTTTGATAGTTCTTACCCTGCTGAATGTTGTGTGCTTTACATCATTTGATTTGGTTAATCATATTGCAAGAAATCTGAACTTTCATTTCTATGTCCAAATGCATTCTCCATCGATTGGCTCACATGTTTGTGATTTCATGAAAACCCTTGCTATATAATGCTTGTATTTAGTTTGATGAAGCTATTGATATGCATATGGTTGATTTCTGAGCATGTGGAAATTTTGAACTCATGAATGTGATGAACATCTGCTTCTGTTATAATGAACCCTATTTGTTTTTTTTCAGCACATTTACATGGATTGTTTTTGGTTTATTTGTTTGTCTGTTGTTGAATGATTATTATTGTCTCATTGCCATGATGGTTGGAATGTTGATTGTTGTTGAATCATGAGTTTGAACCATTGCCTTGCTGTGACATGAACCTACCCTGCTCAAAATTCCCTTGATTATGTTGGTTTTGCTGTTAGTAGATGAGGTATCATGGCCTTGATTATTTGTTATGCTGTTGTTCATGATTTGTGATGACATGATGTTGATGAACCAAGTTGCTAACAATGCTAGTTAAACCATGCTGTTGTAATTGCTGACCAAGTGTTGGTGTGGATGTTGAAAATACTGAAACCATGCTGTTACTACCCTGCTGTGTTGCTGCATATACCCTGTCCATGAACCTTAGAACTTGTCCAGGATTTTGCATTGAATGTGTAGGGTTTGTGCTGTTTTGGTGCATGAGTATAGTTGCATCATTGCCATGATGTTCGTGTGCTATTTTGGAATTCCAATTTGATATGATTTTGTTTGAGAATGTTGTCTGCATTGCCAAAACCATAAACTGCATGAGCTGCCATATTGATTAAAACCCTGCTGCAGTTTTGAAACATTATTGTATGCTGTTGTTTGCTTGCTTTATGAACATTACCAATACCATGCTAGTGTTTGTTGTGCTTGGTTGATGATCATGAAACTGAATATGAATGCCCTGCTATTGTTCATGATGAAAGCATGAAGATACTTGATACATAAACTTTGCTGTTGTTTTCAAACTTATGCCATGCCTGGAGATTCCACTTGATTTGTTTGGTGTGTTTGCTTAAAAGTTGCATGAACCTTTTTGCTTACCATGTTAAGTGAGTTTATGTTGATGTTGGTGATACCATGATGTTTATCCCTGCTGTTTTGCTGTTTTTGAGCTGCCAAGAGAATCTCATGATTATGCTTGGTTGTTGTTGGTTAATGATGTTTTGATGTTGGTGTTTTTGAGTTAGTGCTCATTTTGACTGATAATGCCATGCTTTGGTTCTTAGTCAAATTTTGTTCTGATAACATGAACCTTGCTGCTGTTTGTTTAAACCTAGCTCTATTCAGAAAAATCTCATGCATATGCCCTGCTGATGGAAAACTTCAAACCTGCTTGCTAAATTCATGCTGTTGTGTGCTGTTGTCTGTTTTGTTTGGATGTTAATGAACACATGATACCACAATGCCAAGCCATGCTGCTAAAACCATGTTGCTGTCTTGAACTTGCTCATAAAATCCATGTTGTTCATGTGCTGTTGTGTGGATTGGTCGAACCATGATGTTTGATGTGCTTAATACATTGCCCTGCTGTTTTGAGTTTGTTTGTTGGGCTTCATTTTGATCAATTGCATGAGGTTACATAAGTTTGAATGCTGAACACCTGATGCTGCTAGACCTTGCTGCTGTTGTTTAAACCAATTGCTTTGTCCATATTTATGCTTTGATGTTGTTGCTGGTCGAATTTTGGTGTTGCTGTTGTTGCCTGAAAATGCCTTTGCCATGCTTCAACCTTAGGGTTTTGAAAAACCAGAAAATTTGAAATGGATTGGCTGGTTACTGTTCTATTGGCTGGGAGCCAATCAGAACATTTCGTTTTGCCTTGCCAAAACGCAGAGTTTTAATTAGTGAACTCAGAATTACAGCTTTGCCACTCGGTTGACTTTGTTTGACCAATTGCCACACCATTTTGTTCATGTTTGCATCATAATTACATCCAATTTCCACAATTTATTTCTCATTCGATTTTCATCAAAAAATTATGAAATTTTTTCCACATACTCATGAATGTGTCCTTCATTTAATTGTGATTTTTAATTATTTTTTTCAGTGGCTGTATTTTTAATGATAATTATTTTCTCGACATGTATGCCAAAATGATACCCTTTGCCATTTCAATTGTGAAATTGTCATATTGCATCCAATGCCTTTGAAATTTTTTGTGGTGAAACTAGACACATTGACCTTCATTTCCGTATAAAGTTTGTGCATTTATCATTTGTGGATTTAGAGTTATGATTTTCTGAAGTTATGTGTTACATTTGGTGCTATACCATGATCATGTATTTTCCCAATTTTTGTTCACATGCTTCCTCTTATCCAATTGACTCCAAATTTTGCATGAATGATCCTTCATATGTCTAGTTTGTGTATGAATTTTCTTGGAATTAATCTTGCTGTTTTCAATTTGATTGAGAATTTTCTTCCATATGTGGTCATTTGTTGACTTTTTGTGCTATGCCTTGCCAAATCTTTTGTGAAATTCTCAAATCTTATTGTATGGCCATGAAATTTCATATGTGATAACTAGACATCTCAAGCTTTGCATTGGTGTTAATCTCATTCATTTCTATTCTGTTTTCAAATTGATATGATTTTTTGAAGTTGACCCATGCTTGTTGACTTTCACCATGCTTACTTGAATTTGGTTTGACTTCATGAATTTACTTAACTGCCTTCCTCTCGTCCAAATGCAATGAAATTTTACATGTATACCATGTTAGATGTTAGGATTGAGTGTGATTTATTTCATAATTTTTGGGATTGTTTGAGTTGACTTTTGAAAGAGGTCTTGCTGTTGACCTATTTGTGCTCTTTCTTGCCATGCTTTGCATCCTTTTGCATATGAAATGACATTGATGCATGATTTGAGTTTGAATCCAATTGAGAATGCTTCTTGAATGTTTAGAATTGGTTTGGGTTGACTTTTTCTTGCTGCCTTGACTTTTTCTTTCATCTTTGACCCTAGGCTAGTCCTAGTGGTCTTCTAAGCTTATGTTGAGTTCATCTGTTTCAGGTTGAGCACCAATGCCCCAAAGACCTTTCAATTTTGATTGAGTTGGTTTGTTTATCATGTGCTAACACTTATTTTGTAGGTTGACTCATATGCTTGAGTCTTTGTGCCTTGCACAATTGGTCCCTCTGTGACTGACTATTGGGTTATTTCCTTTTGATTTTGACTGTTGAGCTGTTTACTAATTGGTTTGACTTTTTCAGGTACTTTAGTTGCTTAAGTTCTTTGAACTTGCTTGCTTGCTTTGCTTTTTAGCATTTGCTTTGAGGTATAATTACTTCTTCTTCATGTAGTCTGGAGACCCGGTCTGTTATTTGACCGGGCAAACTGTCTGAAGTCCTCCTTAAGAGGCAATGCCTGTGTTTGTTTATATTTGTCCCAAGCAGGAAAAGTCCTTCAAGTAAGGCAATTGGTGGAAGGTAGGGATAAGCAATCTATCCCCCACTATTCAGTGTGTCCTCTCTTTGCTCCCATTACATGGTTGAAGCATTGAGATAAATACCCCAAGATCTAATCGAGTCAATAATGTAGAGAGAGTTCCTACTTTCTGAACTCCCACACCTTCTTTGATGCTCTCTCTGATTTGAGATAGAAGCAATGAGGCACACCCCTCATTTCCTATTCATCTGCTTCACCTGAGCCCCTCAATGGCCAGGTTAAGAGCAACCTTCACCTATTACAGTAGACTTTCAAAAGTCAAACCCTCTTGTGTGAGCCCCCATTGTTTGGCTATAGAGTGTGTTGTTTGCTATTCATTGATTGACTGTTTGCTTCATGTGCACTTGTTTGCCTGTATGTTATGCATTTATCATCATCATTAATTGCTCATCAATGCATAATCATCTCATTTGTCTTTGTGACATTATCATTGCTGTTTACCCATTGAGGACAATTGTAAGTCCATTTCTTTGGCCATTGCTCCTATGATATGGAAGTGAGTATAAGACCATCACCTTGGCCACTCATCTTATCTTTGCTTGATACATTTATTTGACTGTATGTGAGGAAGCAACTGTAAGTCCCTGCTAGTTGGCATTTGCTTTCCTATGATCACATGTTGTTTTGCTTGTTTGTATGAGAGGATACAACTGTAAGTCCCTGCAAGTTGGCATTTGTATTCCTAGGACCATACTGTGGAGGTTAGAATAAGCCCAGACAGATTGGCATCTGACTTCCATGTTTTGTTTTTCTTTGTATGAGAGGTTGCAATTATAAGTCCCTGTAAGTTGGCATTTGCATTCCTGTGATCATATTGTTGCTTTTGTTCTTGTATGTGAGGATCCATTGTAAGTCCCTGTAACGTGGCATTGGATTTCCTAGGACCATACTGTGGGGTTAACCTAAGTCCAGATAGATTGGCAGTTGACTTTCCATATTTTCATTCCTTTGTTTTCTTTTGAGGAGATTGGTGTAAGTCCATTGAGTGGCATCTGATATCCCTTTCTGTTTTAGGAGATTAGTGTAAGACCATTGAGTGGCATCTGACATCCATTTCTGTTTTAGGAGACTGGTGTAAATCCATCTATTGGTATCCGGTATCCGCTTTTTATTTCTTTGCTTGTGGAGATTAGTGTAAGACCATTGAGTGGCTTCTGACATCCCGTTTTGTTTTAGGAGATTGGTATAAGACCATTGATTGGCATCCGATATCCGCCTTTCTGTGCTTTGTATGTTTGTTATTATCCAATGCTATTCCAAAGGACACACTTGAATCATCTCCCATATGATCTCAAGAAGTGAAACCTCTAAGAAATTTTACTATCCATCTTCATCCATTCATCATTCATTATGTCCTGAACCTTTTCACACTATACCTTTTAAACTTGACATAAGTGTTGTGCAAACATCTTCATGTTTTCAAATTAAAAACCTGGACTCAAGTCCTTGACTTTTTTTTCAAACTCATTTCATAATACTTATCTGAATCAATCTTAATCATACTTTGACTTCATTTTCATAATCACAATCAATTAACTTCACTCATTCACTTGTTTTGGCTCTGTCCATTGTTAATCTTTTCACATTAGCCATAGGTTTCAATTATCATTGTGGTTGATGTAAATCTTGCCTATCCTTAGTGAGTCGACAGTAAGACTTCCGTACTTCAAACAGGGCTAACCCCTCTAGTACGTCGAAGCTATCCTCGCATGGTGGATGTTGTTTTTGGTCGAGTGTTCTCCCATTGATAATGAAAAGCCTCAGTGCTTGTGTTTAAAACTGAATCCACCAACTTTTGGAAATCTTTTAGCCGAACTACGGCGTTCTGATCCTTACCTTTGATGGAAGGTACGTAGGCAACGGGTTCATCCGTTCGAACCCAATAACAAATAAAAATGTATATTCTTTTCTCACCATCCCAATCATGTTTGCACAATCTTTATGTCATAACAAATAAATAATTTTGCATAACAAGTGTGAAAAGGGCTCCCTAGGAGTACCTAGGACGTAGTGGGTGCCTAACACCTTCCCATTGCGTAATTTACCCCTTACCCAGACTCTCTGATCTTTTTATTAGTTTTCTACGTGTAAAACTTCTTAGGCTTTTGTTCGCTTTTTAGCCAGTCCTTTGGATAAATAAAAGTGCGGTGGCGACTCGAAATTTCAATGTATCTCCTAGCTTATGGTTTAATCGATAGATCATATAGCGACGAATACACCGCTACACATACTTCCTTCGAATGCGTCGAATCTCGGACTCAAAGGATGTCTTCATCTGAGCCTTCTCGAGGACTAGCTGATTAACAATCTTCTTCCAAGCACCGAAAGACTGAGGCATATTAGAGGAAGATAAAATCTATGACTCTCTTTGTATCTTCACTTCTTGGTCTTCAAGAATTTCAATAAGCGCATCCTTTTCTTTCGACTCATGCTACAACTCTTCATGCTTTTGGCTCAAAGCATGAAACCACTATTCCCACATATGTTTTTCTTGCATCATCTTGGTGAGTGCGTATTCCAACTCCTCTACATCTTGGTTAGGGAGAGTTTATGGATCAGCCATAATCACAGACATAGGTCTTTCGCAAGCGTACGACATCTTTAGCTCCAAAGCTCTCTTCTTCACCCAAATAGTGCAGGCTTCCAAAGCTACACAATTGCATGGACCAAGCTCAGATCTTCCTTTCTTATGCACATTATACCAAGCATGTATCATCCTTTTCTTCAAGTGTTGGGGATCTTTACCCTCTTGATAAAACAAACCTTCTAACTGAGTGTTATTAGGTTTATCTCTCAAGGGGAACCCAAGTTGACGACGAGCCAAAGTGGGGTTGTAGTTGATCCCTCCTTGTGTACCAATGAGAGGCATATTAGATAACTCACCATAACTATCAATAATATCCAAGCTACTCAATGTAGAATCATACTAAACAATATCACCATTAGTGAGAGACATAAGCCTCTGAGACCACCGTAGACATTGCTTGTTCTCCAAAAAAGCAAGCGTCTGAGGCAAATGCGAAATAAACCACTTGTACAAAAGAGGAACACAATACACAATAGTCCCACCACCTTTGGAATTCCTTAAATGCAAATAGAAATACATGTCACCCAACAGAGTAGGAACAGGATTCCCATTCATGAAGATTCTAATGGCGTTAACATCAACAAAACCGTAAATGTTAGGGAACAAAGCTAAACCATAGAAGAGCAATACAAAGATGACTTCAAAAGCATCCATACTACCAGCTTGAGCAAAGACAATAGCTTTTCCAATGAGGAACTCAGAAGTCAACCAAAGAATACCTCCTTTCTTAACCAAATGAGTGTCAATCTCAGACTTCTTCAGATGAATAGCTTCAGCTATAACATGAGATCTAGGAATCTCCTCCAATCCACTAAAAGGTACTTTTTCAGATACAGGTATTCCCAAGAGATGGGCATACTCCTCTAACTCGGGCACAAGCTGATAATCTGGAAAAGTGAAGCACCAAAAGAGAGGGTTATAGAACTGAACCAAGACACTCAGAAGTCCTTCAACCACATCAGCAGATAATACAGACAAAAGCTTCCCATGATGTTGCTTGAAGTCCAAGGGATCTAATACAAAGGATGACAACTTCCTTAGCTCTTTCAAATTAGGACATCTGAAACTTTACTTCTTAGTGTTCCTTCGTCCATAATCCATGGTCTGAAAATATTTGCAAACAAGACCTCAGTTTCCTTGAAACTTATTTTTTTTGTGATGAATGTTATGATGCACATGTATGCATAAATGCAACAATCATACACAAGAGATCACACACAAGGCAAACACAAATAAAGGTCAAGGGATGGATCAAGTCATCATCAAGATCAATCATCCATTTTGGTGGATTATGGTTTTCACCTTGTCAACACCCAACTTCCATTGATATTGATGAGGCTTGATCGAATCAACCAAGAATCAAAGTGTTTGTTGTGAGTCACGAGCATGGAGTCAGGTTAAGAACCATCCCAAAGGAGTGTACTAAGGATAAAAAAATCATGTAGATCATGTTCTAAAAAGTTCCTAGAGTCTTAATCCCATCTATCGAATATTATAGGTTAGGATGACTGACTCATCAACTCATAATTTTCTCAAGAGAAAACTCGTCTGAGTGTAGTATCGTGTAACAATTATGGTCAAGTCTACACCTGAACAGTTTCTGCACTACGTCCTAAATAGGCCAAGTTGGGTTAAATGTTCTATGATCATCAGCTTCTCGGACCCCAAATTAGAGAAAGTAATGCCTATCCACAAATAACTTGTGTGATATCAATAACTCCAAAAGGGCCTTCACTGAGTAGATAGGTCTCAAGCCAACATGCTAAGGACTACTCCACACAAGTTGAATATGACTATACCATCGTCCTATCTTATTTGCACTCAAGTTCAGGTTAGAACTTATCTCACCACTCAGAGATCACCAAGCACAACAAACTGATTATATCACACAAACAATATACAAACATCAAATATACAAATATACACATAAAAAAGTAGGCTAAACTCACTGAGGACTACTCCCCAGTAGAGTCGCCACTTAATTTCTGTAGCAGTAAATTCATGACCATCAAGCTATGGATAAACTTGACGTAAAAAAACAGAGTCGCCACCGCGCTTTTATTGTTTCCAAAGAAAAAGGGAAAAGTACGAACAAAACCCAAAGATAAGAAGTTTTCAAATCAAAACTAATAAAATGCCAGAGATTACAGGTAAGGGGGTTGGTTACACAAAGGGAAGGTGTTAGCACCCAAAGTGTCTTAGGTACTCCTAGGGAGCCCTTTTTTATGTGCGCATATGTTTTTGGTATAAATGATGTTTGATAAAAATAGAGTGCGGGGATGAGAAAAGAATTCCTTGATTACATTTTTGTGTTTGACAAGACCTTCAGTCTTATGCCTACGTACCAACATAAAAATGAGGGATCAAAACCTCGTAGTTCGTGGTAAAAATTTGAAATAAGTTGGTGAATTGCTTTTAACAACAGTTTAATAAAAAAAGGCACAAAGGGACAAAAATTTGAATGGAGTTGTTAGCTCTTTTTGTCTTTTGAAATTTTAAGTCAATATGATTAAGTTTATCTACAAATTTGATTTAATAAAGAGTTTGAAAATTCAATGGCATAAGGTCATAGTTTCTAATTATTAAAACAAAGCCTAAGATCGAAATCACAAGCAAAAAAGTTTTTGAAAAGGGGGAGAGATTTTGAAATTAAAGAAGTGAGAGGAAATGAATAGGCTATCCTAAGCATAAATTTAAAAGTTAAGGGTTGTAAAGATCCGACCAATGAGATGCAATCCAACAGACAAGAATGTCATATAGAAGCCTACTTTCCTTTGGACTTTGGTCAAACAATAATCAATAAGCAATGAGTAATCTCCATACATCATAAAGATCAAGGCATCAAATAAAGATAGCCACATCCAAGCAAATATTCCAATAGCTAACAATCTTCATAGTCTTCCCATGTATCAGAAGAAATATTCCTTGATCAACTTATAACAGAACACCAGACACAAGATCAAAATAACAATTAAGCACAAAGACAGAGTAGCAGATGAACCCCAAGAAAATCTCAAGTCTTGTATCAGATGAAGGCACAGCTAAAAATAGCTCAGTCTCAAAATGTTGGCATTGGCCAAGTCCTTTAGCATAGGGAATGTTGCCTAATTCTAAGCCCAAAAGTTTATATCAAGTTCAACAGTCCACCAAATGTTTTTTTAGGTTTTTTGTTGTTATTAGGTATTTTAAAGGTCCTAAGACCATAAACAAAACCAAAACACACAAACAACATATACAATCATAAGATATGGTTCATATTAGCAAATTCAAAAGGACATAAACATAAATAAGTTATATGAAATGTAAATAACAATGAATGATAAAGGACTGAAAGTCCCATATTTTTTGGATTAAAAATGAAATTAATATGAATTAAACAAAACAAAGAGATTAAATGAAATATTAGAAAATAAAATGAAATTCAAAAACATAAGGGCCATCAGATCTCCCTCATTAATTGAGGTGACAAATATGATGGCCAAGTGCGCGCTTCCATCGAACGCCTCAGTCAACGCGTGTACACGCGTGATATTCAAAAACAAGGGCCATGATTAGAACATGGATTCATGATCAGATGGTCTGGGCAATTCCAACACACCACTGGAGCCCTAGCTCCGATCATCTTCTCCGGTGGACCTCACCGGATTGGTCCACCATAAACTACCATCAAAATAAAAAGTAAGGACATGATTTTAAAGGAAAAATGCTCAGGAGCAAGAATATGACCTCAATTTCTTCCAATTCCAAGTATATTGATAGATACATGGATTTGAAATTTAAGGTTCATGATCTGAGTTGCTTTGATTTAACCTCAAAGCAACTCAGTCTTGTTGCCTACATTGGCAGGGCTTCAGCCAACCAAAAATCAAAGAGAATGGTGAAGAATTTAGAGAGAATTGAAGAGAGAAAGTTTGACAAATTTCATCTTCTGTTTGTAGCGATGAAGCTCGATCTGGATCTCAATTGGGTTGGGCTTGCTTCCACTTGATTGCAAGCGGTGAATTGAGAGCTCAAATGTCTTGTATTCTTGGAGTTTCAACTTCAAAATAGAAGTAAAATTGAAACTCGATTTTCAATTGAAAACCTTAAAGATTATCCTCTAAAGGTGGTGGGAAGGTTGCAGGAGCAAAACTTGGGCAAGGTGTCCTTAATTTTGAGCAGGAGGCAATGTATTTATAGGCTTGGCAATTGATTTTCACACAGTTCCATTCAAATGCCAAAAATATCAATTCAAGTGTACATGCTTGCATGGGCGTGTGATAGGCCCATGAAATGATGTAATCAGGTCCAAAAATGATCATGAGTGATGCTGAAAGTGTAACATGAAGCCACGCATTTGAAATTGAGAAGTGATCATGAGATTCATCCAAATGGAACCATTAAAACCTTGTCCAAATGAAGTGATTTTGGACTTTTTGGAAAGGTGAGATCAAGGGGAACAAATTTAATGTTGA
Organism: Lathyrus oleraceus; assembly: GCF_024323335.1. Taxonomy (NCBI): domain Eukaryota; kingdom Viridiplantae; phylum Streptophyta; class Magnoliopsida; order Fabales; family Fabaceae; genus Lathyrus; species Lathyrus oleraceus. The sequence continues at coordinate 355,913,532 of NC_066579.1, forward strand.
AATTTTTTACATTTGTGTAGCGAGGTATTCGTTACCTTATGGCTTATTGACTAAACCAAAAGTAAGCATACAATTCGAGTCGCCACCGCACTTTAATTTGTCCAAAGGAAAGGCTAAAAAGCGAACAAAAGCTAAGTAAGAAGTTGTTACCACGAAATATTCCTAAGGTAGGTTGAAAGCACAAGTAATGAAAGAGTCTTGGAAATGTGGGGATCATACCCTACCAAAAGGTAAAAAGATGTTGAAAGCAAGAAAGAAAAACAAATCAAAGGACGAGGCCGACAGGGAAAGCTGGCTCCGTCGACAGGCCATTATGTCGACCCACGCGAAGTTTGGGACTTAAAGAATTCTAATCGAATGTGCAGAAGACAGTTTCGCCCTAACGTCTGGGCGGGAGAAATTTGAAATTTAAAACAAAGTAGCAGTTCCAAAAGAAATAAGAGCGTCATGACGTGGAGCGGTTAGCTAGACGTGGTTGCGGCGGTTATGCAGATCGTGTGGCATAACATCTGCTAGTTTCTAGGAAGTTAGCTTAAGAGTAGTTTTCCTCTAGTTTAGTATAAATAGGAGTATCCCACAAGGGGCTCAAGGTGTTCACTTTGTACTACGAAATCACTTGTGAGAAAACTTCCCATTCCCAGCGCGAGGAAGCAAGAGTTTTTCTGAAAGTGCTATGTACGTGAATCACCACATTTATTTTAATGAAACTTCCCTACTTTTCAATTGTTCCCATTGAACATTTTATTTTAATTTCTTTTGCTTTTGAGTTATCATTTTACGTTGTCGTTTACGCTGTCGACACTGACTCTATCACGATCATAAAGTTTACCAAAAGCGTGTTCGTAGTATACATCTTTTGAATGTTATAGCATTGTCGGTCACGAGTCACCTATAGGCGATAACATTGTCTAAAACCGTTCGTGTTGAAAAACCCTACGCTTGTTCGACACTTTGTTGGGAGCCGTTCCTCACAAAGTCATTTCGTCGAAGTTTGAACAAGTCTCACTTGCACTAACACATGTCCTAGGATCAACTGGTCGATCCTGCAAGTAACCCTTCGTTTTAAGCCCAGGGAGGACCAGCGATTGTTTACCAATTTCCACAGTAAACAAAATGGCACGCCCAGTGGGACCGTGCTAGAGCAGTTACGAAGTTGCATGAAACTTAGAAGTGACAAGTTATATAATAAGCCACGAAGTAGTGTGAAGATGTCAGAAACTAACACTGATGAGGTTCCACGAGGGACTTTATCCAATACCGAAACAGTAGTTTCACAGGTTGTCACTTTGCCGCCGATGACAAATGCAGCCCTAACCATGTCGACTACGGGTGCGGTCGGAACATCAATTCCTCAGCCTCCACCGGGGGGTTCAGGATCAACGATAACGATGTTCAGACCTTATGTGCCTCGCTTTGGCACCACAGAGCCACTTTATGGAATGCCGTATTCCTTAATGCCCGGATATCAGTCGACATCCAGTGCAACACTGTTTTCAGAAGCAAACCCTCCCTTGCAAGGATCAGCACAAGGGGGCAACATAAGGAACACTACTCAGAACAGAACCATGCCGCTGTCGAACACTTCAGTAGCGGTGTTGAGACAACAAATGGACGATAGTAACCATGAATTGGTTAACATGTTGACCAACCAGATGGGCACAGTCTTCAATCCACTAATACAAGAATCTGTTGAAACAAACAGACAGATGGCAAACCAATTGACGTGTTTATGCAATTTTCTGGGGGCACCGGCCCGACAGATAACGCCAACGATTAAACCGACTGTTCCTGTGCAGATAGAGGTAGGGGAAGTGGAGGAGGAGACAGTCCACGAAGGACAAATCATCAGACCCCTGCAACATCAAGGCGTCGAATCAGGAGTTGCAGGACGTAACCAAATGGTAATGGTCAACCGACATCAGGATGCTGATCAAATCGTCGACCAACACCGACAAAAAGACTTGGCGGTGGAAAATAATTTGACAACTATTGTCGAAAGGATTATGGCTAGAAATGGCACGGGTGCCACGTTACAAAGGCCATTATACATTTCCCTGTTAGCTGAGTTTATTCTCCAAGCCGAGGCGCCCAGGGGGATGAAAGTGCCTAAGTACACTAAATTTTGGGGAGAGTCTGGTGAATCGACAATAGAGCACGTCGCCAGATACTTAACAGAGTCAGGGGATCTAGCTCATAATGAATGTTTAAGAGTAAAAAACTTCCCTTCCTCTCTGACCAAGGCTGCCTTCACATGGTTTACTTCGTTGGCCCCAAGTTCTATCGACTCATGGGCCAAACTAGAAAAGAAGTTCCATGAACAGTTTTACGAAGGACACTCCAAAATTAGTTTGACGGAATTGTCTAGTATTAAGAGAAGGTTCGCTGAGAGTATAAATGATTATCTGAATCGTTTTAGGTCTTTAAAGGCTAGGTGCTTCACACAAGTGCCAGAACATGAACTAGTTCAAATGGCCGCAGGAGGATTAGATTATTCCATTAGGAAGAAGATAGATCCAACTTTTGTGAAAAGTATGTCAGAACTGACTGACAGAGTCCGACATCTAGAACGATTGAGGCCAGAAAAAATTAGGCACAATAAGTCTAAGAAAGAAAAGGTAGCATTTGTCGAATACGACGCGACAGACCCAATACGTGAGGCCGATTATGCTTCATCGATCGAATTAGAAATCGACATGGCTGAACTAAAGCCAGGGTCCGCCTATGAGTGTCGCTCATTGCTGCCTGCGCAAGGAAAGAATCCTGTCGAAAACAACCCAAAGTCCCATTGAAAACTTACACTTTCGACGTGTCGAAGTGTGAGGAAATTTTTGACTTATTGGTCAAAGATGGGCAAATGGTGGTGCCGCCTGGTACTAAAATACCACCGTTGGAACAAAGACAGAAAAGAGGGTTTTGTAAATATCACAACTATCTTGGTCATAACACCTCTAATTGTTACCTTTTCAGGGATTTGATTCAGAAAGCGATTCAAAAAGGCAGGCTAAAATTTGTTGGCCGCAGGATAAAGATCGACACTGATCCTCTTCACCAGGAGGAAGCCCTGTTCGTAGAACCAGTCGAGATCAACATGGTCGAGATCAGCGAATATGATGAGGCCAACATGCTGGAGCAAACTGGGGAAAGCCCAGATGTCGATATAGCTGAAGTTTACCCAAGGGCTGATGAAGACTTGGTGGATTTTCTGTATCGCTGCAAAAACAAGGGTTCACAGGTGTGCCTGTGCCCAAGGTGTGGTGCTGTCACCGACAAAATAGCAGCAGAGAACTTCCAGAAGCTGCAGCTGGGTAAGAGCAAAAGGAATGTGCCAACCAGGGGTTACCAGAATGAAAGAGGCTCAAAAAGGGTTGTGGGAAATAACCCAACAAGGCCTAAAAGCTACGTGCCATCAGCTAATGCTCCTAAAGGTACTTGGATCAAGCCTTAGGAAAGACAAGACACCCCACAAGGGGTTGTTGCTGATACTAGAGGAGGTCTAGCAGTAAACTACAGACGTGAGTTCAAGTCTGAAAAGAGGACTCATATCTCTGAAAACTATTTGGGAAAGAACCCCATGATAAGGACTCAATGTAGACGATTTCAAAGGCATAAACATGCCGAAAGGGCCGCTGCAAGAGGCATGACCAGCGAGGCGAGTACTGGGAAGAAAATTGTTGTGAAGGTCGACACAGCGGCGAAAGAACGGATAAGAAAGTACGTCCGTCGACCAGCTGAAAAATATTCTGATGAAGTGACTGATGACTTCAATTCAGAATCTGAAGCAAGCCTCGACATCCTGGTCAACATGGTATCAATCCTACCACAAGAATACAAGTGTGTGACTGAAGTCGACGGGTCGGTGGACAATGCTGATGCTGAAGAAATGGCTTTGCACCAACCAAGATGCTATTTTGTGCTGAACGATGGTGCGGTTGAAAGCCAGGAGGAAGTGTTTGAAAGACCAACGATGAACATGAAAAACCATTTGAAACCACTGTTGATCAGGGTAAAGGTGGAAGGCGTAACCGTCAACAAAATTTTGGTCGACTGTGGTGCCACGGTCAACATTATGCCACACCATATTCTGAGGAAGATTGGCAAGTATGACATCGACATCAGGTCTAATAATGTGGTTTTGTCAGACTATGGAGGAAAGACGAAAAGCACCATGGGAGTAATTATGGTGAATGTTACAGTAGGTTCCGTGACCATACCGACACTACTCATGGTGATAGACGCAAGGCCAAGTTACAACTTGCTACTTGGCAGAGAGTGGCTACATGGCGTCGGAGCTGTACCCTCTTCAGCACACCAAAGACTGGTGATTTGGAGAGAGGATGGGGTGGCCGAAAATATCGAGGCCGACCAAGGATATTTTATGGCCGATGTGAATAATGTCGGCAAGAAGGAGTTTGAAAGAAAGCTGGTCAACATCTCTCCTTGCTTCCCAGCTGAGGATGTATATGCTAATCTAAGTGAAGCTTTCGTCTCTTTAACTTTACATGAGACTCACAACTTCATTTGGGATGTGGAACGCCTAGATGATCCACCATACACAGGTATCCGACCGACAGGCTGGAGGGATGCCAGTGATGATGTCTGAGTTAGAAGCTTTAAGAAAGATTTCGGCATACGTTGCCGAGAACAAAATAAAGTCGGCCATAGAGGCTGAAGATAACATGGCTGTTGAGGCCTATGCGTTGAATAAAGGAGGGCATATGGCTATTGGGCCAAAACCCCCAGACAAACCAACTTTGGCCAAAGGGGACTTCAACATGCAGCGTCTGGATTGCATTTACGACAGTGAACCTTTAGGGTTCGAAAAAGACCTAAAGGCACCGGAGAGAATACGACCGAAAGACCCCTTGGAAGAAGTCGACCTTGGCGAGAATGGCGAGAGAAGGCCAACATATATAAGCGCCAACACCGACAACAAACTAAAATCTGAGGTAATATTCATACTTAAAGAATTCAGAGATTGTTTTGCTTGGGATTATAATGAAATGTCTGGTTTAAGTAGAGACTTGGTCGAGTTAAAGCTGCCCATAAAAGCTGGAAGAAAGCAAGTGAAACAAACGCCCAGGCGTTTCGCCCCAGAGATCATGGCAAAGATAAAAACGGAAGTAGAAAGACTCCTGAAAAGCAAGTTTATCCAAACTGCAAGGTATGTCGAATGGTTGACAAATATTGTGTCAGTCATAAAGAAAAATGGGTCTTTAAGAGTGTGCGTTGATTTTAGAGATCTAAATGCTGCCACCCCAAAAGATGAATATGCCATGCCCGTGGCTGAGATGCTGGTCGATTCGGCCGCTGGTTTTGAATATTTAAGCATGTTAGATGGTTATGCTGGATATAACCAAATTTTTATTGCAGAATAAGACGTGCCGAAGACGGTGTTTCGATGTCCAGGAGCCTTAGGGACATATGAGTGGGTGGTCATGCCATTCGGCCTGAAAAATGCCGGAGCAACATACCAGAGGGTAATGAATTCAATGTTCCATGACTTCATTGAAGATTTCATGCAAGTCTATATTGATGACATTGTGATAAAATCAAATGGACAACGTACTCACATCGACCATCTCCGAAAAGCCTTCCTGAGGATGAGGAAATGTGGATTAAAAATAAATCCATTAAAATGCGCTTTTTGTGTGCAGGCAGGCGACTTCCTTGGTTTTGTGGTGCACAAAAAGGGCATTGAAGTAAACCAAAGCAAAACAAAAGCCATTATGGACGTCAAGCCTCCGTCGACCAAAAAGGAGCTGCAATCTTTTTTGGGAAAAATAATTTTTCTTAGAAGATTCATATCAAATCTAAGTGGAAAAACAAAAGCGTTCTCCCCACTACTTCGACTGAAGAATGAAGTGTTCAAATGGCAGGATGCACACCAAGAGGCTTTCGACAAAATCAAAGAATATTTGACTAAGCCTCCAGTATTGGCCCCTCATGTTAGGCATAAGCCAATGAGATTGTATATTGCAGCCTCAGAATCGACTATAGGAAGTATGTTAGTCCAAGAGGATGAAAATTGTGTCGAAAGACCGGTGTATTACCTTGGTCGAATGCTTAATGATCCTGAAACTAGGTATAGTGACATTGAAAAATTATGTATATGCCTGTATTTCTCTTGTAAGAAATTAAAGCAATATATCAAGCCTGTTGATGTTTACGTATCTTCTCATTTTGATATTCTTAAACATATGCTATCTAAACCAATTTTGCATAGTCGAATTGGGAAATGGGCTTTAGCGTTAACAGAATACTCCCTGACATACGTACCCTTGAAAGCGATGAAAGGGCAGGTAGTAGCAGACTTTCTGGTCGACCATTCAATGGTCGAAATGACGCAGAATTATGTAGATTTAGTACCATGGAGGCTATACTTCGATGGATCAAGACATAAGCATGGAGCTGGGATAGGACTGAGTCATAATTTCTCCAGATGGAATTCCAGCAGAGTTCAAATACAAAATCGAAGGGATATGCACCAATAATGAAGCAGAATACGAGTCATTGATCACCGGACTTGAACTACTGCTAGAATTGGGGGCAAGGAATGTCGAAATTATGGGAGATTCGGAGTTAGTGATTAAACAAGTATCAAAAGAGTATAGGTGTGTTAAAGAAAATCTGATCATGTACTTCGTGGTTACCATCAGACTGCTCAAGAGGTTTGACCAAGTCAATCTCCAACACATACCACGGCAAGAAAACCAAAGAGCAAATGATTTGGCACAGGAGGCTTCAGGGTATAAAACATCGAAAGACCAGGATGAAGAGATCCAAGTAAGAGAGAAAGTACGGGCGACAATGTTGTCACCGTCAGATCTGGCGATCATGAAGCTGGGGGCAGTAGATAAAAATCATTTTGAAATTTTGGCTGTCAATGACGAGGGAGGGAGTGATTGGCGTAAACCGCTAGTCGATTACTTACGTAATCCCGTGGGGTCGACAGATCGAAAGATAAAATATAGGGCCCTTAGCTACGTCTTGGTGAATGATGAATTATTCAAAAAGACAGGCGAAGGAGTGTTATTAAAATGCCTGGGGGAAAGTGAAACATACGTGGCTGTATCGACCATACATAGCGGGGCGTGCGGGGCACATCAAGCAGGTTTGAAGATGAAGTGGCTCTTGATGCGTTCAGGAGTTTATTGGCCTTCAATGTTGAAAGATTGCATTGAATTTGCCAAAGGTTGTCAGGAATGCCAATTGCATGGGGGCATACAGCATGTTCCTGCAAGCGAGCTACACACAATTGTGAAACCCTGGCCATTTCGAAGATGGGCGTTGGACGTCATAGGAGAAATAAAGCCAGCCTCGTCGAAACAACAAAAGTATGTGTTAGTCGGTATCGACTATTTCATAAAATGGGTCGAAGCCATAGCATTACCAAATGTAAACCAAGAAATTATGATAGACTTTGTCCAGAGTTACATCATTTGCAGATTTGGCATCCCAGAAACTATTACAACCGACCAGGGGTCAGTCTTCAGTGGTCGAAAAGTGCAAGAATTGGCAAAATAAATGGGAATCAAGTTACTGACATCTACCCCCTATTACGCACAGGCGAATGGCCAAGTCGAAGCTGTTAATAAGGTGATCATCAGCCTAATAAAGAAACAGATAGGAAAGAAGCCAAGGAATTGGCACAAGACGTTAGACCAAGCCTTGTGGGCATGTCGAACGTCACCAAAAGAAGCGACTGGAACAACCCCATTTCGATTGGCTTATGGGCATGACGCAGTATTGCCAGTAGAAATTCAGGTCCAGGCGGTCAGGACCCAAAGGCAGTATGAAATACCTTCTGAAGATTATTGGAGTATGATGATAGACGAGTTAGTCGACGTAGACGAAGAAAGAATGCTAGCGTTAGACTCTCTACAAAGACAAAAAGAGAAAGTCGCCCGAGCCTACAACAAAAGGGTGAAAGGGAAGGTGTTCACTGTCGACGATTTGGTTTGGAGGGTGATCCTGCCTATGGACAGAAATGATAAAATGTTGGGCAAATGGTCCCCAAATTGGGAAGGACTGTTTAAGGTTTTGCGGGCCTTTTCTAATAATGCTTACGAGGTCGAAGAGTTGGCACCAGACAGGCGAATTTTAAGAGTGAATGGAAAGTATTTGAAAAAATATAGGCCTCTCCTTCAAGAGGTCAAAATTTTGGCAGACTAAAACAAATATCAAAAAATAAAGTTGGAGATAATTATGTTAGATACCAACGACAAAGGCACAGAAAATAAGTATATAGTGCTAAAGGAAAGAAAGATAACATTAATGTGGCAAGAAGCCATTCTTTAAATATTACAAAAAATGGACTAGTACAATCGATAGAAACGGTCAAAGCTGGCCGAATTTGGATTGGAAAGATTTGAGTTCAAAATTATAGTGCAAATACATAGGCTCCAATGTTTCAGCATGGGCTTTGAGTTTTTCAAGCGTCTCTTCGACGTTCATAAGCTCGTCAGCAACCTCCAAAGCATCACTGGTGGTCTGCTCCACGGTAGCCTGGGCAGGTTTTAACACTTCATCGATGAAACATGACTCCTCCTGGGTAATGGACTCCAATTCACCGTCCAAAATGGCAATTTGACGCCGAAGGGCATCAATTTGTTGACGTATCTCAGCGGCCCGTGTTTGTTTGGAGGTCAATTCTGTCTTCCGCTCCTCTATAACCTTCAACATACTAGCGACTTCCGCGTCAGCATGCGTCACTAACTCCCATTTCTCTTTCATAGAGGCCTCAGTATCAGCAATTTGACGCTCAGTGTCCCGAACGCTGTCAATATGACGCAACATAGGCACCAAAAGTTGTTCTAAAGCCGCCATCGCACGTTTGGCGTAATCAGAGAGTTGGAGATCCTTCAGCTGGGCAATTGCGCTCAGAAGCTCTGGACCGACAACAGGTTCATGCATGAGCACGAAAGGAAGGTCAGAGTTCAAGGCGTGCACGCGAATTTTGTCCATGGGAGCCTTAGTTTTCGTCGCCTCAGGGCCCATTTTGCCAGAATGGAGTTGCTCAGAGTTGGACGAAACATCACGCGATTTCACCAGATTGCGGAGTCTGAAAATTGCCTCTAAAGCAGAAGGCTTAATCGCCAGCCCCAGGAAGGTCGAAGGAGAAGCTGCCGACGGAGAATTGATCTGAGGAGAAGCAGTCGACAGTGGAGTAGCCTGGGAGGATTGTTGTTTGTTGGTGTCGACACCGACATGCTCCCGTGGATCCTGTAAGGAAGCTGAAGAGAGACTCGAGTCAGAACTAGTTGAACCAGAGTCCAGATACATCGCAGGACTAGTGACCGAATCAGAGTCACTGTCACTGATCTGGAGAGGAAATTCAATGGACTCACCAGCGGTGTCGACAGATTGAAAGGGGCGAGCTAGGGAAGAAGCCGGCGACGCGGGAGTATAGTCAGGAACAGGCTGAGTCGGCTCAGTAGAAGCATCAGCCTGCAGAAAGAAAATTGTGTAAGAGAAGCGCAACAAAAATCCAAAGAAATAAATAGGAATACAGGTAAATACCTGTGTCGATGCAGGGGAGACTGCATCCTGATTTGTGTCCCCCAAGGCAGTAGCGGGGGAGGGACCAATCGACGGCGAAGCTCCCACAACTGGAGCAGGTACCGCACCAAGGGTGGGAGCGTCGACTACGAAAGTGTCGGCATCTTCGACAGGAACCTCTGAAGGAGGCGTTGTATGATGCCTCTTCCTTTTATTGTCACCACTCTTGGAAGGAGAGTCATGTTTCTTCCTTTTGTGGCCATGATGGCTTTTAGATTTATGGTGGAAGGTGTGCTGGAGACACGAAGAGAGGTTATAAGCAATTAGTCTAGCCAAAAGAGCAGACGAGCCGACAAGAAATACCTCAGTGCCCGCGGGAGCAAAACGTTTGTGTTTTTTGGATTTTTTGGAGACGGAAGAGACAGTAGGTTCTGTTGAACGTGGTTGACCCTGCACATAAGTGAAACATTAGCAACCACATAATATTCCCCTTTAGAAAACAAAAGCGAATGGAGATGCTTCAAAGAGGAGCATACAAAAGAGTTGGGTTTCTTTAAGACTTGAGATATGGGGCGCCTATCATCGTCAGAAGATTGCTCAGGAGCAACCTGCAGGAAAGGAAAGGATGGCTAAGAATAAAAGTAAAAAATCAAAGGAGATAGTGAGGCAGCCAGAGTCGAACCTGAGCCTTTTGTGTCGAGGGAGCAGTTTGGTCAGTAGATACAGAACCTGCAGGATTTAGTGGGAGCGCTGCAAATAAATAAAGGAAACGCAAGTAAGTGACAAGATTCAGCTAAACGGGAGTGCTAAAATTTCCAGAGAAATGTTATCAAGTTGCGTGGTTTCAAACACGCTAACATATTGAGGATCAATATGAAGCGGTACTGAGTACTCAGGCAGATAATACTTCGTTGGGACCACTCTGTCGGCTTTTCTCTTTTTAGAGGCGTTCTGTATGTACGAAATGGGACAATAGAACTGTAAGAACAAAAATTGTTCTACAACAGATTCCATGATTTTGATGATAACAAAAGATGAAACCAAAAATGGCACCCTAACGAAAAGTTTCTAAGTGTGCAGGGTTCTAAAAAAAGAAGGAAGAAATCTGATGACGTCATCAGATACAGAACCAGATCAGATACAAATTATCAAATGATCAGAAGCATCTGAAGTTGAAACACGTTCAAGAAAGTCTAACTCTGAGCAAAACAACAAAGTATCAGAAGCATCTAAACAAGAAGTAAGCTCTAGAAGTTCTGACTCTGAACAACGGTATGTCTAACTCCAGAAACTCTCAGCGCTATCTGAAGAATCCATCAGAACTCAAAAGAGATCAACATCAGAAGCAAGACTCCAAGATTCTCAGATACACGAAGACTCTGATCATGAAATTGCTAATTATGAAAGAGTAACGTTAAAGTCAAGTAAAGTTTTGCAAATGGATTTCCTAATACAGAAAGAGACGTTAATCTCCAATTTCAATAAAGAAGGTACTATATGTGGTAAGTAGTCATTTCAAGGAGAGAAAGTTATCCTGGCAGAAGCTATTTATGTTATGGCGTAAATTCATTTTATTACTCATCAGTTTCAACTACTACCTCACTGATCTATATAAAGGACTGCAAATCAACATTCAGTGAACAACATATACAAAGAAAAATATACTGAAACATCAACGCTCAAGAAAACACTCTTGCTCTCTAAATCTTCACGAAGCTGTTGCTTATAACGTGAATCACTTTGTTCTTACTATTGTAATATTTGCTTTCTTAGAAGCACTTTAGATTACATAAATCTTTTATCTATTGTTTGTTTATTTCCTCAAGTGACTCTGTGTAGTCTGTATACTTGAGAGGACTAAGAGATCTTTCTCTTAGACGTTGTTTGTAATCAATCTTTTAAGATTAGTGGATTAAGTCCTTGTTGAAGGCGAAATCACCTTGGCCGGGTGGACTGGAGTAGCTTTGTGTTATAAGCGAACCAGTATAAAATCATTGTGTGATTTTCATTTTGAAAATCGCTTATTTTCAAAACAATTCAAACCCCCCCCCTTTCTTGTTTTTCTCACCTTCAATTTGTATCAGAGCTCCGGCTCTGTTATTGATTTTCTAATCAAACACTTAACAGTGTAGAGAGATCCAGAACGAGAAAAACTATGGCCCACACAAATGAAAAGGATAGTTACAATGCTAAGCCTCCTGTCTTTGATGGAGAGAAATTCGATTACTGGAAAGATAGAATCGAAAGCTTCTTTCTAGGCTATGATGCTGATCTCTGGGACATTGTCACAGATGGATACAAACCTCCTGTCACAGAGGATGGAGCTGAAGTTCCCAGAAGTAAGATGTCAGATGATCAGAAGCGAGTTTTCAAGAATCATCACAAGGCCAGAACCATACTCCTCAATGCTATATCTTACAACGAGTATGAAAAGATCACCAACAGAGAAACAGCCAAAGACATACTTGACTCTCTGAGGATGACTCATGAAGGAAACTCTCAGGTCAAAGAGACAAAGGCTCTGGCGCTTATCCAGAAATATGAAGCTTTCAAAATGGAAGATGATGAAGCTATAGAGGCAATGTTCTCTAGATTCCAAACTCTGATTGCAGGTCTCAAAGTTCTAGACAAATGATACACAACTGCAGACCACGTCAAAAAGATAGTCAGAAGTCTGCCAAAGAAATGGAGACCCATGGTTACTGCTCTGAAGCTGTCAAAGGATCTGAACAATATCAGTCTTGAAGAACTTGTTAGCTCCCTCAGAAGTCATGAGATAGAACTAGAGGAAGATGAGCCTCAGAAAAGGAACAAGTCCGTAGCATTAAAGTCCAGATATGAAAGACGCAAACCTAACAGAACCAAAGCTCTCCAGGCAGAAACTGAAGATACTGATGACTCTGAACTAGAAGATTCTGATGATGAAGAAGAATTGTCCCTCCTAACCAGAAGAGTTAAACAACTCTGGAAAAAGAGGAACAACAACTTCAGAAGACCAAGACCCAGAGGGGATCGATCAGAATCAACCTCAAAAAGTAAAACTAACAAAGATATTACTTGTTATGAATGTAAAGAAACAGGTCACTACAGGAATGAATGTCCCAAGCTAAAGAAAGACAATCCTAGAAAAGAAAGTTTCAAGAAAAATACCTTCAGGACAAAGAAAGGATTAATGGCTACCTGGGATGATAGTGAATCTGGGTCATCAGAATCTGACTCTGATGAAAAGGCCAACGTGGCACTTATGGCTACCACATCCAGGAGCAGCTCAGATGAAGAATCTGAAGAGGTATTCTCTGAACTCTCTCGATCTGATCTAGAATCATGCTTGTCAGAAACTCTTAGCTCATATCAGAAATTAAAACAAAAGCTTAAAAACATAAAAGGCTGTCTTAAAGCAAAATTTGAAGAATGTGGCAAGCTTGAGATGACAATTCTAGCGCGAGAAGATACAATCAGATCTTTAACACTAGAAAGAGATGGAGCAAAAAGAAAAAGCTTAGAATTAGAAGAAGCGTTGTCTCAAGCACCACAAACTTCAAATAAAATTATTTTTGAATACGAAGAAGCCTTTCAAGAATTTCTGAAAAATGGAATAGGTAGGAGTATTATGGCATCCATGATTTATGGAGTCAGTCAGAACAATAAAAAGGGAATTGGATATGATCCTAAGGAAGTTAAAACTTCTTCTAGTGACCAACTTAAATCTCCATTTTCATATCACTATACACACACACAAGAACAAAAATTTGTAAATGTTAGAAAACCCAAAGTCATAAGAAACTCTGGGAAAACTAATCAGAAAGGACCCAAGAGATTCTGGGTACCGAAAGATAAGATTATCTATGTTGCAGATATCCTATGCAGCAAAGTTCAGACACCAGTCATGGTACCTGGACTCTGGATGCTCGCGACACATGACGGGAAGAAAGTCTATGTTCCAAAGTCTGGAACTTAAAGATGCTGGATTTGTAGGCTTCGGAGGAGATCAGAAAGGAAGGATCAGAGGCTCCGGAACTATTGGTAATGGTACTCTTCCCTCTATATCTGATGTCCTTTATGTAGAAGGATTAATGCATAACTTGTTATCCATAAGTCAATTAAGTGAGAACGGTTATGATGTAATCTTTAATCAAAAAACATGTAAAGCCATAAATCAGAACGATGGCTCTGTCCTTTTCACAGGCAAGAGGAAAAACAACATTTATAAAATTAATCTTTCTGATTTAAAAGAACAAAATGTTAAATGTCTGATGTCGGTTCACGAAGAGCAATGGGTATGGCATAGACGCTTGGACCACATTAGCATGAGGAAACTTTCTCAGCTAAATAAACTCGAGTTAGTCAGAGGCCTACCTAAACTGAAGTTTTCTTCAGATGCTCTGTGTGAGGCATGTCAGAAAGGAAAATTTTCAAAAACGTCTTTCAAAAAGAAAAATGTTGTTTCTACCTCTAAGCCTCTGGAACTTCTTCACATTGACTTATTTGGTCCTGTGAAAACAACATCAGTCAATGGAAAGAAGTATGGACTAGTCATTGTTGATGATTACAGTCGCTGGACATGGGTGAAATTCCTAAAGCACAAGAGTGAGTCTCACTCTGTATTCACTAGTTTCTGCTCCAAAGTGCAAAAAGAATTTGATGCTAAAATTGTTAGAGTCAGAAGTGATCATGGTGGAGAATTTGAAAACAAAGATTTTGAAGAATTATTTGACTCTAATGGAATATCCCATGATTTCTCCTGCCCTAGAACTCCACAACAAAATGGAGTTGTAGAGAGGAAAAATAGGACACTCCAAGAGATGGCCAGAACCATGATCAATGAAACTAATGTGGCAAAGCATTTTTGGGCAGAAGCTGTAAATACAGCGTGTTACATTCAGAATAGAATCTCTATAAGACCTATTCTGGAAAAGACTCCCTATGAACTGTGTAAAGGAAGAAAACCAAACATTTCATATTTTCATCCTTTTGGATGTTCTTGCTTTATCTTAAACACTAAAGAACACCTGAACAAGTTTGATTCCAAAGCACAAAAAGGTATTATGTTAGGATACTCAGAACGCTCTAAAGGCTACAGAGTATACAACACAGAAACCAAAATTATGGAAGAGTCAATTCATGTCAGATTTGATGATAAGCTTGACCCTGAAAAGTCAAAGCTAGTTGAAAATTTTGCAGATTTAGAAATCACTCTTGCAGGTTCTGATAAAGCTCCAGAAGCAACTGTCACTCAGAACTCTGAAGAAATTAAATCCCCAGAAATCCCAAAGAAAGTCAAAAGTCGTATCAACATATCTGAAGATTTGATTCTGGGAAACAAGGACGAACCTGTCAGAACCAGATCTACCTTCAGGACCTCTGAAGATACTCCTCTGGGACTAGTGTCTCTGATTGAGCCTATGTCCTGTGATGAAGCACTTCAAGATAACGACTGGGTTTCAGCCATGCAAGAAGAATTAGATCAATTCACAAAGAATGATGTCTGGGATCTTGTTCCAAAGCCCAGAGGCACTCACGTTATTGGAACCAGATGGGTATTCAGAAACAAGCTGAATGAGAAAGGAGAAGTCGTCAGAAACAAAGCTCGACTGGTAGCTCAAGGTTATAGTCAACAAGAAGGTATTGATTATAATGAAACTTTTGCTCCAGTCGCAAGGTTAGAATCTATTCGTCTTCTTGTATCTTTTGCTATTAACCATTCTATTAAATTATATCAAATGGATGTCAAGAGTGCATTCCTTAATGGTTATATATCAGAAGAAGTGTATGTCAACCAACCTCCAGGTTTTGAAAATCCAAACTTTCCAGAACATGTTTTTAAACTTAAAAAATCTTTATATGGACTTAAACAAGCTCCCAGAGCTTGGTATGAACGTTTAAGCAATTTTCTTCTGGAACACAATTTTATCAGAGGGAAAGTTGACTCCACACTTTTCTGTAAGAACCTTAACAATGATCTCATGATATGCCAGATATACGTTGATGACATTATTTTTGGTTTAGTTAACGCCTCTGTTTGTCAAGAATTCTCTAAGTTAATGCAGGCAGAATTTGAAATGAGCTTAATGCAAGAACTAAAGTTCTTTCTGGGAATTCAAATTAACCAAACCTCAGAAGTTACATATGTTCATCAAAGCAAATATATTAAAGATGTTCTGAAGAAATTTGACATGACTGACTACAACTCTGCAAAAACTCCAATGCATCCAACATGCATTCTTGAAAAATAAGAAGTAAGCGCAAAGGTTTGTCAGAAGCTCTATCGAGGTATGATAGGCTCTCTTCTCTATCTGACTGCTACTCGTCCTGATATTCTCTTTAGTGTCTGTCTCTGTGCCAGATTCCAATCAGATCCTAGAGAATCTCATTTAACAGCAGTTAAGAGAATTCTTAAGTATCTGAAAGGAACTCCTAACCTGGGCCTGATGTATAAGAAAACATCAGAGTATAGAGTTTCTGGTTACTGTGATGCAGATTATGCAGGAGATAGACTAGAACGAAAAAGCACATCTGGAAATTTCCAGCTTCTGGGAAACAATCTAATATCCTGGGCTAGCAAAAGACAGTCAACTAGCGCTCTATCAACTGCAGAAGCAGAATATATCTCAGCATCACTATGCACAACTCAGATGCTCTGGATGAAGCATCAGTTAGAAGATCTGCAAATTTTTGAGAGTAACATTCCTATCTTCTGTGATAATACTGCTGCCATTTGTCTAAGTAAGAATCCCATTCTACATTCCAGAGCTAAACACATTGAAATAAAACATCATTTTATCAGAGACTATGTTCAGAAAGGGATAGTAACATTGAAGTTCATTGATACAGATCATCAATGGGCAGATATCTTTACTAAGCCTCTAGCTGAAGATAGATTTCTTTTTATCTTAGAAAATCTGAACATTCAAAATTGCCCAGAATGAAGTGTGGCTCTGAAAATGTAAAATGAGACTCTGACATAAACAAATGTGTTTCTGCCTCTGACTCTGATACTTCTATCAGTTAAGAAGATATCTGAGTTAGAAATCTCCAGGAACCAATTCTTTGGTATTCCTGAAGATCAGATATATCAACACGTGGAGCACTTAGCGTCTAACCCTAGAACTTCTAGACAGCTGTCCAGAAGAAGATCAAAGGTGAAACGTTTGAGATCTCCTCGAGCAGTGTGCATACTGTTGGGATTAGACCCTCATTAATGAGCCTTAATCATGTCTCCCCCCAAGCGTGCTAACTTGATTCTTGTGCTAACGCTGAACTGTGTGTCGTTTTGCATGTGTTTTCACTTAGAGTATTTAAACACTCTTCTCACATTTCACACACTTATCACTCTCACTCACTCTAAAACCCTAAACCCTCTCTGAAGCGTCTCTCAACTACTCATCTTCATCTCCTTCTTCTTCAACTATGGATGCTCAACAACAAGAAGTTTTCAACTTTTCTCAACAAATGGAATCCACCACCACTGCCCAAAGTTCAAGCATTTCAACTCCAATGGTTACAGGCGTTTCCATTACTCCAGTGTACAAGGAACCCCATATTCTTGATCGTCAACCTCATATCAACCTAGCAACCCCCTTTGAGGGATTGGATGTGTTATGTGAAACACTGGTGGACTTTGACAACATGAGAAGAAATGGAGTAGATCTTACTGAAGAACTCCGTATTCAAGGGTGGGAAAACTACTTCCAAAGGCTTTATGGTCCTGTTTACCCACTTCTCATCAAGGAGTTCTGGAGATATGCAGACGCTGATGACCATTTCATCGTCTCTTATGTTTTGGGGGTAAAGATAGTAATTACTGAAAAGTCAATTGCTTCTTTACTGAACATGGAGAGAGATGGAGGTAAAAGGATTTACAACATCAACCCTAGGTCAAGGCGCATTGCTGAAGTAATCAATCCAACCATCTTCAAACATAACACTGAAGGAAATCCTTCAAAGAACAAAGAGCTTCATTAGAACCTCAGAGTGTGGCTTAAGATCATTCTGGGAACTATTCACCACCGCCCAGCATCTAACTCCTTTGACTACATCAATGCAGATCAGAAGTGCATTCTGTATTGCATTCACAAGGGTGTGAAGATCTGCCTTCCTGCACTACTCTTCAGATACCTCAGAGACTCTGTGAGGGAAACCAGAAACAACATGAAGCCCAAAACCTACATCCCTCTGGGAAGATTGTTATCTGATGTCTTCATCGAGAATGGGCTGGTAGATCATCTGGAGAAGGCCAAACTGATGGAGGATCTGGCGATAGATACTGGAAAGCCTCTGAACGCCAAAAATCTCAAGAGTATGGGAATAATAAAGAAGATTCAAGTCAGACCCACGCTGGACACATCCTGGGATTCCTTGAAAGATCAGAGGAAGCTGCCTCATGGTCTTGCTAGGTTCTACAAGAATGAACCCAGAGATGCGGTTGCTATCTACCTTCAGCGTCTGCTGGATGAAGGTGTTGACATCTCTGACTTCAGACTCGACGACTGTCTAGATTCAGAAGAAGACTTCGTCAGGTACAAGAGAGGTCTCTCTGAGAAAAAGATAGCATCACAGGCAAAGAAGTCAAGAATTGGAGAAACTTCTGGAAGCAGATCTCCAGCGCCTCTGCAAGAAACTACTGGTATGTCTGCTCCCTCTATTCCCTCTGAACACATTTTGGCTTCTTCATCTAATCCTCTCCCAACACCACCCATATACACAACTTCTGAAACTCCACCTTCTATAACCAGAACTTCACAACCTCCACCAAATGTTAATCTTTCTCACATTACCACTTCCTCTTCATCATCTTCAGCCCCAGAATCACCTCCATATCTTGACCTCTCCTCTGACCAAGAATACTCTGACCCTGACTCCCCAACCTTAGCCCAAATTCAGGCTCAAAACCTTGCTTCACAACAATAAACACAAACACAATCTGAAGCAACTTCACCTCCACCAGAACAAACAACCAACATTACTTCTGAGGACCAACCCTCTGAAACTCAACCCTCTGACCTCCACACCTCTGATATCACCCCTCCAAACACCTCTGCTGAACCTGAACCTGAAGCTAAAACTGAACCTTTAGACTTAAACCCTCTTTACGCTTCACCCCAAAGATCTGAACCTCAACCTGAAGCAGAATCTGAACCTCTCACATTAAATCTCAGCCCTCCAATTTCTTCACCTCAAACCTCTGAACCAAACCTTTCTGTACCTACCCTTGAGGAAGCCATAATGCTGGTCGCAGGGGCTTCAGTACAAAAGGTCAAGTCTCTGACCACTAACTCTGAAGTCAGTGATGATCCTGACTCTGTAAGGACACACTGGAACAGAGTCATTGGCTGGATGACCTCTGAGGCTTTTAGACTGAAGCACATCTCTGAACAAGTCAGAAATGGCTACATCAGAGATGCTGAGGCAAGACTCCAGGAAAGACTTGCAAGAGAAGCTGAAGCCAGAAGGCTGGAAGAAGAGAGATTAGCAAGAGAAGCTGAAGAAGAGGCTAGAAGGTTGGAGGAAGAAAGAGCAAGAGAAGCTGAAATTCTAAGGATAAAGGAAGCTGAAGCTAAAGCTCTGGCTGATGTTGCAGCTGCTGCTGAAGCGCAGGCTGCTGCTGATGCACAGCAGGCTCTGACTCAGGGGGAGTCTTCTTCTTCTGTTATCCCTATGGTTCTCCAGACGCTGAAAGAACTTAAGCAAGATCAGAATGAACTCCGTGCCAGAATGGATAAACAAGACACTGTCAACGACAACATTCAGAACATGCTGGCTATGTTGCTTCAGAGAATGCCTCCGCCTCGCAGGACTAGTGACCGAATCAGAGTCACTGATCTGGAGAGGAAATTCAATGGACTCACCAGCGGTGTCGACAGATTGAAAGGGGCGAGCTAGGGAAGAAGCCGGCGACGCGGGAGTATAGTCAGGAACAGGCTGAGTCGGCTCAGTAGAAGCATCAGCCTGCAGAAAGAAAATTGTGTAAGAGAAGCGCAACAAAAATCCAAAGAAATAAATAGGAATACAGGTAAATACCTGTGTCGATGCAGGGGAGACTGCATCCTGATTTGTGTCCCCCAAGGCAGTAGCGGGGGAGGGACCAATCGACGGCGAAGCTCCCACAACTGGAGCAGGGACCGCACCAAGGGTGGGAGCATCGACTACGAAAGTGTCGGCATCTTCGACAGGAACCTCTGAAGGAGGCGTTGTATGATGCCTCTTCCTTTTATTGTCACCACTCTTGGAAGGAGAGTCATGTTTCTTCCTTTTGTGGCCATAATGGCTTTTAGATTTATGGTGGAAGGTGTGCTGGAGACACGAAGAGAGGTTATAAGCAATTAGTCTAGCCAAAAGAGCAGACGAGCCGACAAGAAATACCTCAGTGCCCGCGGGAGCAAAGCGTTTGTGTTTTTTGGATTTTTTGGAGACGGAAGAGACAGTAGGTTCTGTTGAACGTGGTTGACCCTGCACATAAGTGAAACATTAGCAACCACATAATATTCCCCTTTAGAAAACAAAAGCGAATGGAGATGCTTCAAAGAGGAGCATACAAAAGAGTTGGGTTTCTTTAAGACTTGAGATATGGGGCGCCTATCATCGTCAGAAGATTGCTCAGGAGCAACCTGCAGGAAAGGAAAGGATGGCTAAGAATAAAAGTAAAAAATCAAAGGAGATAGTGAGGCAGCCAGAGTCGAACCTGAGCCTTTTGTGTCGAGGGAGCAGTTTGGTCAGTAGATACAGAACCTGCAGGATTTAGTGGGAGCGCTGCAAATAAATAAAGGAAACGCAAGTAAGTGACAAGATTCAGCTAAACGGGAGTGCTAAAATTTCCAGAGAAATGTTATCAAGTTGCGTGGTTTCAAACACGCTAACATATTGAGGATCAATATGAAGCGGTACTGAGTACTCAGGCAGATAATACTTCGTTGGGACCACTCTGTCGGCTTTTCTCTTTTTAGAGGCGTTCTGTATGTACGAAATGGGACAATAGAACTGTAAGAACAAAAATTGTTCTACAACAGATTCCATGATTTTGATGATAACAAAAGATGAAACCAAAAATGGCACCCTAACGAAAAGTTTCTAAGTGTGCAGGGTTCTAAAAAAAGAAGGAAGAAATCTGATGACGTCATCAGATACAGAACCAGATCAGATACAAATTATCAAATGATCAGAAGCATCTGAAGTTGAAACACGTTCAAGAAAGTCTAACTCTGAGCAAAACAACAAAGTATCAGAAGCATCTAAACAAGAAGTAAGCTCTAGAAGTTCTGACTCTGAACAACGGTATGTCTAACTCCAGAAACTCTCAGCGCTATCTGAAGAATCCATCAGAACTCAAAAGAGATCAACATCAGAAGCAAGACTCCAAGATTCTCAGATACACGAAGACTCTGATCATGAAATTGCTAATTATGAAAGAGTAACGTTAAAGTCAAGTAAAGTTTTGCAAATGGATTTCCTAATACAGAAAGAGACGTTAATCTCCAATTTCAATAAAGAAGGTACTATATGTGGTAAGTAGTCATTTCAAGGAGAGAAAGTTATCCTGGCAGAAGCTATTTATGTTATGGCGTAAATTCATTTTATTACTCATCAGTTTCAACTACTACCTCACTGATCTATATAAAGGACTGCAAATCAACATTCAGTGAACAACATATACAAAGAAAAATATACTGAAACATCAACGCTCAAGAAAACACTCTTGCTCTCTAAATCTTCACGAAGTTGTTGCTTATAACTTGAATCACTTTGTTCTTACTATTGTAATATTTGCTTTCTTAGAAGAACTTTAGATTACATAAATCTTTTATCTATTGTTTGTTTATTTCCTCAAGTGACTCTGTGTAGTCTGTATACTTGAGAGGACTAAGAGATCTTTCTCTTAGACGTTGTTTGTAATCAATCTTTTAAGATTAGTGGATTAAGTCCTTGTTGAAGGCGAAATCACCTTGGCCGGGTGGACTGGAGTAACTTTGTGTTATAAGCGAACCAGTATAAAATCCTTGTGTGATTTTCATTTTGAAAAAGCGCTTATTTTCAAAACAATTCAAACCCCCCCCCCCCCTTTCTTGTTTTTCTCACCTTCAAGAACCACGTTGGAACCAAATGACCAAAGGCCAAAGCCAGTGGACTAGATGGCAGAGGAGGGAATTTGAGTTTTCCAGAGTGAAGGGTGTAAAGATATTTGTCTTTCACGTAAGCAGGGATTTTGAGTTTCGAAAGTTGGTCGGTTACTTTCACTTTTAGTTCGACCGCAACTTCCCAGATGGTCCCACGAAGATTATCTGGTCGATACACAACTTGGAAATAATTCTGGAAAGCGCGAATTTGTTTGACATGAAGAGCCTTACATTTAGTCGACTTCGCCTGCAAACAAACAAAAGCCTCAGTTAATTCAGAAAGTTTTGCATCAGGATCTCCAACATAAAGGGTAAAATAGGACTGCCCCCAATCATGGAATTCCTTGGTACGATAGTGGGCTGGTCGGAAAGGGAGAGAGGGAAGACGCGGTCGGTTTTTCCAAATGTTTTCGAGTTCCTCTTCGACCTCGCTCTAAGGTTGGCCGTAAAGGATATTGGCAAGTAACTCTTGAGAAGAAAACAGAGGTTTGGGGATGAATTGGCAAAGACCAAATTGCCTGGCCACAAGGTTAGGCTGGTAAGCTACTAGACCAGGATTGCTGCTGGCAGTCTCCGCCGACAAGAAGCGAGGGACCAAAAACCGCCTCTAAATGAGGAAGGATTCAGTCCTTAGTTCCCCGTCAGCCGAAGGGAAAGGTCTGGTAAGCCACTCAGGACCCTCAGTTTGACGGCAAAAAGGGGCCATAGAGGGTAGGAAATCTACACAAGTCAACATGATGTCGAAAATGAGGCGAAACACTCGAAGGTCTGGAAAGTTCTTGTCGATGGGTGTCAAGGGGATCAATCGTTTCTAGACAACATGTCGTTCCTTTGGGGGACACGCAACCCTCCTCATCCCATAGGGGGCTACATCTTTGGAGAAGGTGGCATTGAGCCACAATTGCAGAAACCAGAAAGGGCCATGAACCAATACATTCTTCTTCCTGGAGTTCTCAGGGTCGAAGAGTCTAATCTGGCAGACAACCTCAGATAGAGACTCATAGAGAGAGGCTAGTATCAGCTGGCCCAAGGCAACGTCACGCTCTTGGTGCAATTGGGTTTCCAAGAGAGCAAAGTTTTTGGCTACCTGCATAGACCTTGAGCAAAAAACAAAGCGGGACAGCCAAAGGGTCAAGAACGCCACATGTTCCTCGTCGGTCACAGTGCCTGCAGAAGTGGCGTGATGATCAATAAAATTGTTGTATGTTGGTTTGCGAGAATCACCAACGTCGAACCTCAAGGAGACTGGTGCTACGGCTTCGTAGTCGAAAACTTCGCCAGTCGGTCTCAAGCCAGTGATCGCAGCAATGTCTAGGAGTGTCGGCATGATCATGCCACACCTAGTATGGAAAGAGTTGGTCGAACTCTCCCAGAATTGAAGAGCGGCTAATAACATGCCACAAGACTGGGGAGGGCCACAACGGGCAATCTGTAAGAGGGTATAAATGCCTGTCCTTTTCCAGTGGTCGATTTTCTCTGTTTCCAACCGGTCCATCCAAGCACAAAACTTAGGACAATTCCTGGGAGGAGCGGTCCTGAAGTTCCTATTGATGTATCGAAGGGAGAAGGGTTGTTGAGCAGATATCACATGTTCAGAAATGTGACTGGCGGGAAAAAGGGAAGAGTCATTCTTGGTAATCTCTAGCTGTCGGTTTTCTGGGAGAGGACCTAGAAACGCTAAGGGTTCATTAGCCAGAGAGAAAGGAATCAATACCTGAGAACGCCAGATTTTCTCCTTTTCTTCTACCAATGGAGGCTCAGGGACATACTCCCTGCCATCAATGTTGATGGGGCGCGTGAGTTCAACAGCTGAAGGTTTGTTAGAGTTGGCCATGGAAAGAATAGAAGATTTCTTCGTTGTGGAGTGGAAGATTTTTTCATAGAAAAAGCAGAAGACAAGTGAATGCTGAATCAAGAAAGCCAAAAAAGAGAAGAAGAAATAAGAATGAGGGTTTTATAGCCCTTAAACCCTGAGCAAACAAGAGGGAGCGGTTACACTTCCATGGCCGACACATATACTCACTTTCCCACGCCTACAGACACATGGAGGAGAGAAGGCAAACGAAAAGACAAACACGTTCAGTTTTGGAGACGTGAAGTGACGTAGACGTGATTTTGTGCATCTCGAGGAGAAGAAGAAACGCTCGCCATGATTGTTTGATGTCACCCACGTGGGGTACACAGAGGTCCCACTAAGTAGAAGCGGGAACAGTAAAGGGTAAGTCGACAGTTTCAGAGATGCCATCATCTCATCAACATCGACAGTCGAAAATGGCATCTCTGGGGGGCATTTTGTTACCACGAAATATTCCTAAGGCAGGTTGAAAGCACAAGCAATGAAAGAGTCCTGGGAATGTGGGGATCATACCCTACCAAAAGGTAAAAAGATGTTGAAAGCAAGAAATAAAAACAAATCAAAGGACGAGTCCGATAGGGAAAGCTGGCTCCGTCGACATGCCATTATGTCGACCCACGCGAACTTTGGGACTTAAAGAATTCTAATCAAATATGCAGAAGACAGATTCGCCCTAACGCCTGGGCGGGAGAAATTTGAAATTTAAAACAAAGTAGCAGTTCCAAAAGAAATAAGAGCGTCATGACGTGGAGCGGTTAGCTAGACGTGGGTGCGGCGGTTATGCAGATCGTGTGGCATAACATCTGCTAGTTTCTAGGAAGTTAGCTTAGGAGTAGTTTTCCTGTAGTTTAGTATAAATAGGAGTATCCCACAAGGGGCTCAAGGTGTTCACTTTGTATTACGAAATCACTTGTGAGAAAACTTTCCATTCCCAGCGCGAGGAAGCTAGAGTTTTTCTGAGAGTGCTATGTACGTGAATCACCACATTTATTTCAATGCAACTTCCCTACTTTTCAATTGTTCCCGTTGAACATTTTATTTTAATTTCTTTTGCTTTTGAGTTATCATTTTACATTGTCGTTTACGCTGTCGACACTGACTCTATCACGATCATAGAGTTTACCAAAAGCGTGTTCGTAGTATACATCTTTTGAATCTTATAGCGTTGTCGGTCACGAGTCACCTATAGGCGATAACATTGTCTAAAACCGTTCGTGTGGAAAAACCCTACGCTTGTTCGACACTTTGTTGGGAGCCGTTCCTCACAAAGTCATTTCGTCGAAGTTTGAACAAGTCTCACTTGCACTAGCACGTGTCCTAGGATCAACTGGTCGATCCTGCAAGTAACCCTTGGTTTTAAGCCCAGGGAGGACCAGCGGTTGTTTACCAATTTCCACAGTAAACAGAAGTTTTATCAAATCAAAAACTAATAAAAATGTCAGAGATCTAGGTAAGGGGGTTGGTTATGAAATGGGAAGGTTTTACGCACCCAAAACATCCTTAGTACTCTAAGGGAACCTCTTTTTGCAAATGTGCGTTGTAGGTTGGTATTTGTGAAAATATGTGAAAAATATTTGAGGGATGAGAAGAGAATAGGTTATATTTACAAATTTTTTTGTTTGAATGGATGAACCCGTTGCCTACATACCATCACAAAGGTAGGATCAAAACCTCGTAGTTTGGGGTAAAAATCTCAAATATTGGTGAATTGATTTGATCAAAATTCTTAAGGTCTTTTGTTATCAAAGGGAGAAAACTCAACCTAAATCAACAATCCACCATGTGAGGAGAGCTTCAACATACTAGTGAGGGGTTAACCCTATAATAAGTATGGAAGACTTATAGTCCAATCACTAAGAATAATGGGAGGTTTACATCAACCACTATGATAATTCAAATCTATGACTAATGTTTATGAAAAGGTTTTAAAGAGGTGGCCATTGGAACCACAAAAACAATTTGAAGGGAGTTGTATTTACAAGTTAGGTTTATTTACAAAATGAAATCAAAGTTGGATTAAGATTCATTCCCAATGAGTATTAATGAAAAGATTTTTTAAAAGTCAAAGGCATAAGGCCTAGGTTTCTAGTTTGAAACAAAGTCAAAGTTTGCATAAAAAGAGTTTGGCTTGGGTTAGAGTGAGGAGAAGAAGAGAAGGGCTAGTCCTAAAGCACACAAAGATAAGAGAAGAGATAAAACCCTTGGAGTTCCTTTTCTTGAAATCATAGAGATGATTCAAGATGCTCCTTTCCTTTGGACTTAGCACACAACAAGCAATCACACAATTATAGATTCAAGCTCATAGGATCTCCATTTGGCTTGTCTCTCATAACTTGGCTACTCATGACAATGGTCCTTCTTACTATCTCAAGATGGAATCCCTATCACCCAAGAGCAAACATCAAAAAGTTCACAACACAATAAGGGAAATGGACAAAGAAAGAGTTTTGGAAAGGAAGTCCTTTGAAGTCAACTTTAAGATTTAGCATTCTAAAGGCATGAGGCCTAGTTGCTCTTCAACAAATTTAGCATTCTAAAGGCATTATGCCTTGTTTCTCTTGAACTCCTTTAAGCATAGGTATACCCTAATTCTAAGTCCTTTCTCCTTTTTGCATTGGGTTCACACAAACAAAGACAAAAACAACCACAAGACAACAATATATTTATACACAATAATGAGCTCAAATGAGCAAAAGGAAAATGACATAAACATAAAATATGTGCTCAAGTGAGCAAAATAAAAAGCAATATGAATAAGTGAGCAATAAATTAAATTGCATTAAAGTAAATTGCAAGAAATTAAATGCTCAAATTAAAGTTAGTAGTTAGTATGCTTATGTTAGTTTGTCATAAGACAATTTAGCGCTATGTTAAGCAATCGTAAGTGGACTAATGTAGTAGCCACACCTATCTAATGCCGGTCAATAAAACTATAGGCAAATAAACATAAGTTAGAGATCATTGTAAGACCCTAATTTTGTCCCTAAGATCCCTCATGGCATCGTATCATAACATTGCATTGCCTCAAGGATCATTGGACACCTCGCTTCTTTCCCTATGGGTGGGATATCTTTCTTGAGAGTGGTTCTTGATCACCAAGCATTGTTTGCATTTGTATATCATTGCTTTTCTGTTAATCACTAACCAAAAATGTACAAAAATATGTCATTAACTTTTGTTACTTGCAGCTTAAGTAGTCAACAGGTCAAGGCATTCAAGTGAATCCTTTATGCAAGAGATGAAGTTTCTATTGAGATATGGATCATGTGATAATCATTTTGAGCTTATATGAGCTAGAGGTTCATTTTGGAGCAAAAATCCCCAAGTGGCTGAAGCTCAAAGTCATCAAGACATTTTCAGGTCATCTAAGGGCCAATGCTGTCAACTGAAAGTCAACTGAAGGCTTTGAAGTTTGAAATTGAGTTGCTTCATCTCATTCACGTCCAAACAATGCTAATTCATCATTTCAAACATCTACATTGAAGATTTTGAGGTCAAGTCAAAAGTTTCCAAAAATGGAAAGTGACCTGTAATTTCATGTTTCCAAAAATGGAAAGTTTTTGGACCAACTTCAACTCAATTTTCCAACATCAAATATGCTTCAAATGAATTTTTGTCCAACATGAAAGTTGAAGATATCTCTCTCCCATTTACAAAAAGTCCAAGATCATGAGCATCTGATGAATGGTTGAGGAGATATGATCCAATCATTGCCAAGTGTGCATGGAACTTCAAAAGGCCATAACTTTTGATTCATAACTCCAAAATGAATGCTCCTTTTTGCATTTTTCTTCTCATGACATGTAGTTTCCAAACCATTCATCACATTGCATAAAATGTTATCACATGATCATTTTCTATTTCATGCCCATTTTGGAGGGAAATTTAAAAATTTAAAAATGGTGCATTACATGAACTAATTTCCATTGCCATTGTGTTGATAAAATGATTTTAAGTGCATTTGAGCTTACATTGGGTACTGTTCACGCATGCATTTGCCATGCACCTCCAATTTTCAATTTTTTGCCATACACCTTATCTTGCTTAATCTCAACTAAACCATGTTTAATTTTGATTAGGATGAGATTAACACATGGTATATAAACTAAATCCTAACAGAATTTGGGGGATTCACCATTTCTAGATCTCAAATTCTTCTTCCCTCCATTTTTGCTCCACATTGAAATTTCAATTTCTTCCACATAACGTATTGTTTTTATTGAAGAATCATGATCAGTGAGCTTGATTGAGTGTGTATCCAGCTTTTGTTTGAAGAATTCGAGCCATAAACAAGCACTTGAATCTCAAGAACATGAAGATGGAAGTGGAGATTTGAGCTAGATCCAAGCATCTTCAAGATTCAATTATTGCACAAAGCTTCAAGACATCACTTCAGGAGTAGATCTGCAGCTTGCAAGGCCTTGGATCGTGCGTTTTCGGGAACTGCTCTTCAAGAGGTTCAGTTTTCGAATCTCATAATTCTTCAATCCATTAACATGTTTAAGTAGATCTTCTCTTGTTGATAATTCTGATCTAAGTTTCATGAAAAATGGATGAGAAATGGCTGAGATATGCTTGATTAAAGTTTTGTGCATCAAACTTATTTTGCTCGATTCTCATGATTGGTGATGAATTAGGATTAGATAATGCTTGATCTGTATTCCTCGTGCCATGGCCTTTCGTTTGGTGTACCTATTCGCAAATTCTGCAAAAAAATTTTGTTGAATGTCCACTGTTCACC